>NW_027590308.1:300000-488000 GCF_964213995.1 Mustelus asterias | reverse complement strand
GCTGGGATTTCCTTGCTGTTGAACCAGGGAGACTAAAGGAACAGTCAATAAGCTTCAGTGTCAGGTTGGTGTGGACCTTGAATGGGTTCTTCTTGCCGGTGTTTCTTTTATATCTTTATTTTTATATTTATTTATATCTTCAGGGGGGTTTAAACAAATTTGTCAGGGGAGTGGGAAAAGGAGTTTTCGTCCAGAAGTCAGTGTTGAGGGTGGTGAGGTATTGGGGAAGGTATCAAGGTCAAGGGTGGGTACTGGTAGACAGGAAGTTGGGTTGAAGTGTGTCTACTTCAATGCAAGGAGCATCCCGAACAAGGTAGATGAAGGTGGGCCGTGGATTGGTAATTGGGACTACGATGTTGTGGCCATTACGGAGACGTGGGTAGAACAAGGACAGGAATGGTCGTTGGACGTTCCGGGGTATAGATGTTTCACTAAGTGGAGGGAAGCTGGTAAAAGAGGTGGAGGAGTAGCATTGTTAATCAAGGATAGTTTAACGGCTACGGAAAGGCACTTCGAGGGGGATCTGCACACTGAGGTAATATGGGCTGAGGTTAGAAATAGGAAAGGAGCGGTAACGTTGTTAGGAGTTTACTATAGGCCGCCAAATAGTAATAGAGATGTGAAGGAAGAAATTGCTAAGCAGATTCTGGATATGTGTGGGGGTCACAGGGAAGTTGTCATGGGGGACTTTAACTTTCCAAATATTGATTGGAACCTTTGTAGGTCGAATAGTTCGGATGGGGCAGTTTTTGTGCAGTGTGTGCAGGAGGGTTTCCTGACACAATATGTGGATAGGCCGACAAGAGGTGAGGCCACATTGGATTTAGTACTGGGAAATGAACCGGGCTAAGTGTTAGATTTGGTTGTGGGAGAGCACTTTGGAGATAGTGACCACAATTCGGTGTCTTTTGTTATTGAAATTGAGAGGGATAGGGCCGCATGGCAGGGCAAGGTTTACAATTGGGGGAGAAGTAATTATGATGCGATTAGGCAAGAATTAGGGGGCATATGTTGGGAACAGAAACTGTCAGGGAAAGGCACTAATGAAAAGTGGAACTTTTTCAAGGAACAAATACTGGGTGTCCTTGATAGGTATGTCCCTGTCAGGCAGGGAGGAAATGGCCGAGTGAGGAAACCATGGTTCACGAAAGAGGTGGAATGTCTTGTGAAATGGAAGAGGGAAGCTTATGGAGGGATGAGGAAACAAGGTTCAGATGGCTCGATTGAGGGTTACAAGTTAGCAAGGAATGAGCTGAAAAAGGGTCTTAGGAGAGCTAGGAGGGGACACGAGAAGTCCTTGGCGGGTCGGATCAAGGAAAACCCCAAGGCTTTTTACTCTTATGTGAGGAATAAAAGGATGACCAGGGTGAGGTCAGGGCCGGTCAAGGACAGTAGTGGGAACTTGTGTATGGAGTCAGTAGAGATAGGCGAGGTGATGAATGAATACTTTTCTTCATTGTTCACCAAGGAGAGGGGCCATGTTTTTGAGGAAGAGAAGGTGTTACAGGCTAATAGGCTGGAGGAAATAGATGTTCGGAGGTAGGATGTCCTGACGGTTTTGAATGAACTGAAGGTCGATAAGTCCCTTAGGCCTGATGAAATATATCCTGGGATTCTTTGGGAGGCAAGGGATGAGATTGCAGAGCCGATGGCTTTGATCTTTGGGTCCTCGCTGTCCACGGGGATCGTGCCAGAGGACTGGAGAATGGCGAGTGTTGTTCCTTTGTTTAAGAAAGGGAATAGAAATGACCCTGGCAATTATAGACCAGTTACTCTTACTTCGGTGGTGGGTAAATTGATGGAAAAGGTCCTTAGGGATGGGATTTACGACCATTTAGAAAGATGCGGATTAATCCGGTATAGTCAGCATGGTTTCGTGAAGGGCAAGTCGTGCCTAACAAATTTGATTGAATTTCTTGAGGAGGTAACTAAGTGTGTTGATGAAGGGAGGGCAGTTGATGTCATATACATGGATTTTAGTAAGGCGTTTGATAAGGTCCCCCATGGTCGGGTTATGATGAAAGTGAGGAGGTGTGGGATAGAGGGAAAGTTGGCCGATTGGATAGGTAACTGGCTGTCTGATCGAAGACAGAGGTTGGTGGTGGATGGAATGTTTTCGGATTGGAGGCAGGTTGCTTGCGGAGTGCCACAGGGATCAGTGCTTTTTCCTCTGCTCTTCATGATTTTTATTAATGTCTTAGAGGAGGGGGTTGAAAGATGGATCAGTACATTTGCTGATGACACCAAGATTGGTGGAGTAGTGGATGAGGTGGAGGGCTGCAAAGAGACATAGATAGGATGCAAAGCTAGGCTGAAAAATGGCAAATGGAGTTTAACCCTGATAAATGTGAGGTGATTCATTTTGGTAGGACTAATTTAAATGTGGATTACAGGGTCAAAGGTAGGGTTCTGAAGACGGTGGAGGAACAGAGAGATCTTGGGGTCCATACCCACAGATCTCTAAACGTTGCCACTCAAGTGGATAGAGCTGTGAAGAAGGACTATAGTGTGTTAGCTTTTATTAACAGGGGGTTGGAGTTTAAGAGCCGTGGGGTTATGATGCAACTGTACAGTACCTTGGTGAGACCACATTTGGAATATTGTGTGCAGTTCTGGTCACCTCACTATAAGAAGGATGTGGAAGCGCTGGAAAGAGTACAGAGGAGATTTACCAGGATGCTGCCTGGTCTGGAGGGTAGGTCTTATAAGGAAAGTTTGAGTGAGCTGGGCCTGTTCTCTCTGGAGCGGAGGAGGGTGAGGGGAGACGTAATAGAGGTTTATAAAATGATGACGGGGATAGATAGAGTGAACGTTCAATGACTATTTCCTCGGGTGGATGGAGCTATTACAAGCGTGCATAACTATAGGGTTCGTGGTGGGAGATATAGGAAGGATATCAGAGGTAGATTCTTCACGCAGAGAGTGGTTGGGGTGTGGAATGGAATGTCTGCAGTGACAGTGGAGTCAGACACTTTTGGAACATTGAAGCGGTTATTGGATAGGCACATGGAGCACACCAGGATGATAGGGAGTGGGATAGCTTGATCTTGGTTTCAGATAAAGCTCGGCACAACATCGTGGGCCGAAGAGCCTGTTCTGTGCTGTACTGTTCTATGTTCTATATGCATTAACGGTACTTGTCCTTTGAGAATATGTCTTCCGTGGTTACAAACGGTACTATTAACAATGCCTCGGTGAGGTGCTGCAACGCATTTATCGAGGTTATGAACTGTTCACACTTTGCAGCCGTGGTGGAGGGAATGGATCTTTGTGAATACGGGGCCAATCAAGAAGATCGTTTTATTTTTTTCCGGATGGTGCCGGAATGTTAATAGTGAGAGTTTCTGCAATTGTCATTGAATTGCGTGTCAAGAGGGAATGGATTATTTTATATTGCAGATGCTCAGATACTGGTGCTCGTTTGGCGCGAATGTTACTTGTCAAATGTCGGGAGACATAAGTAGAGTAAGAAAATGGCCGGAGATGTTACCGAGCAACTCGGACTAATGCTCTTGCGTCACAATTTCAACTTTCACCATGGCAGCCGGTATAATTTAAAATCAATTTGAAACAATCGGGGCTCTGAAACTAATCTCAAAATAACAATAACCATTACAATATTGATAACGGTCTTGAGTCTCCACCTGTCTCAATTTACACCCATTCAAGTAATAATCTCTCTTCCTATTATTGCTACCAAAGTGGATAACCTCACATTTATCCACATAATACTGCATCTGCTATGCATATGCCCACACACTCAGCCTGTCCAAGTCACGCTGAGTCATTAATATATGATGTGTACAGTTGGGTTCCCAGAAAATAGATAATTATTATTCTCAGATAATAGATAATTATTATTCTTTGCGAAACCCCGCTCGTCGCTGAATGCCAATCAGAAGAAGACCCAATTTTTCCAACTCTTTGCTTCTTATTTGGTAACCAACTTTCTATCCATCTGAAGGAATTACCTCCAATCCCACGTGTTTTAACATTACTTTGTTATGTGAGACCTTGTCGAAAACCTTCTGAAAGTCTAAATAAAACACATCCTCGAGTTCCCGTCGGTCAACTCTACTGGTTACATCCAGAAAAAAAACCAATAGATTCTTCAGTCATTTAAATCCATGCTGTTTTTGTCTGATTATACCATTACTTTCCAAATGCCGAATTATGAAATCCTTTATCACAGCCTTGGGCACCTTCCCCAGGCTCGAATGGCTAGATGGCCTATTTATGCTTCTATTTCTTATGTTGTCTTCTTATGCATTATATAAACTCCACTTTCGCACTTTCTGTCACCATTTAGTTATCTTTACGTTCATGCTTTTAACGCTTAGCTTCAGCATATAAAACGTTTGGGGAAATTGATGGGAATGAAGGTGGAGACATCCCCAGGACCTGGTAATTTTCATGCCAGAGTGTTTAAGCCCTACTGCATTTGTACCTTCCTAATTATCTATTATCTGCAAAGTGAAGAGACTTTGTCTGCAGAAACAGTAAGATGTACACATCCCAGCAGGCCAATACTCAGCAACAACATGCATCCATAATTCTAATCAACATTCATTCTTATCTGTCTGCTTACCAGTTTCTCAAAATGAAGATTCGTTCAGTGAGCTGCAGTTCACGTCAGCACTCCTTGGCCTCAGATCAGATTGTTTGTGCAGTACATGCGATTGTGCGGTTCAACAACCAGTCCTGGTCCCCCCGCCCCCCCCCCCCCCCCCCGCCCACCCCCCATGCCGACACGATAGTTAAGAAAGCCAACCAATGCTTCTACTTTCTCAGAAGACTACGGAAATTTGGTATGGCAGCTACGACTCTCAACAACTTTTACAGTTGCACCATAGAAAGCATTATTTCTGGTTGCATCACAGCTTGGTATGGCTCCTGCTCTGCCCAGGACTGCAAGAAACTACAAAAGGTCGTGAATGTAGTCCAATCCATCACACAGGCCACCCTCCCTACCATTGACTCTATCCACACTTCCCGCTGCCTTGGCAAAGCAGCCAGCATAATTTTGGAACCCACACACCCCGGACATTCTCTCTTCCGCCTTCTTCCTTCGGCAACAAAGATACAAACGTCTGAGGTCCCACAGCAACCAACCCAACAGCAGCTTCTTCCCTGCTGCCATTAGATATTCGAATGGACCGACCTCACGTTCCGTTGATCATTCTCTACATTCTAGTGATGACTTGAACACTACGTTCTGAACTCTCTCGTTTCCTTCTCCCTGAACGGTATGTTTTGCCTGTAAAACGCGCAAGAAGCAATATTTTTCACTGTATACTGACACAAGTACAATAATAAATCAATTCAAATCAAATCAAATCAAATATCTCAACGACAAGTAATGCATTTGTGCCCATTTGCAGAGCTGGTTGACTGAAACATTATCATTCATTGATCATACATTGTGTGGCATCCTGCATGCAAACTGTGAACTTTCATTGGAACGAGCTGAGGTATGCTTAAAAAAGGAGGAAACATCATGCTCTTTGCAGTGTGCATTTATCATTAACAAAACATGCGTCCAAGTGCCAATCAAGAAGGGTGGAATTCACCATCACAGAAGATAATTTAGAACAAAACGTTATGTGATGTTAGGAAGGAAATAAATATAGGTATTGGGCTTCAGATGTCAAGAGAGGTGGGATCAGACTATTGAACAAAGAACAAAGAACAAAGAACAGTACAGCACAGGAAACAGGCCCTTCGGCCCTCCAAGCCTGTGCCGCTCCTTGGTCCAACTAGACCAATCGTTTGTATCCCTCCATTCCCAGGCTGCTCATGTGACTATCCAGGTAAGTCTTAAACGATATCAGCGTGCCTGCCTCCACCACCCTACTTGGCAGCGCTTTCCAGGCCCCCACCACCCTCTGTGCAAAAAACGTCCCTCTGATATCTGAGTTATACTTCGCCCCTCTCAGCTTGAGCCCGTGACCCCTCGTGATCGTCACCTCCGACCTGGGAAAAAGCTTCCCACTGTTCACCCTATCTATACCCTTCATAATCTTGTACACCTCTATTAGATCTCCCCTCATTCTCCGTCTTTCCAAGGAGAACAACCCCAGTCTACCCAATCTCTCCTCATAGCAAAGACCCTCCATAGCAGGCAACATCCTGGTAAACCTTCTCTGCACTATCTCTAACGACTCCACGTCCTTCTGGTAGTGCGGCTACCAGAACTGGGCGCAGTACTCCAATTGTGGCCTAACCAGCGTTCTATACAGCTGCATCATCAGACTCCAGCTTTTACACTCTATACCGCGTCCTATAAAGGCAAGCATACCCTATGCCTTCTTCACCACCTTCACCAACTGTGTTGCCACCTTCAAGGATTTGTGGACTTGCACACCTAGTTCCCTCTGTGTTTCTATACTCCTGATGACTCTGCCATTTATTGTATAACTCCTCCCTACATTATTTCTTCCAAAATGCATCACTTCGCATTCATCCGGATTAAACACCATCTGCCAACTCTCCGCCCAATTTTCCAGCCTATTTATATCCTGCTGTATTGCCCGACAATGCTCTTCGCTATCCGCAAGTCCAGCCATCTTCGTGTCATCCGCAAACTTGCTGATTACACCAGTTACACCTTCTTCCAAATCATTTATATATATCACAAATAGCAGAGGTCCCAGTACAGAGCCCTGCGGAACACCACTGGTCACAGACCTCCAGCCAGAAAAAGACCCTTCGACCACTACCCTCTGTCTCCTATGACCAAGCCAGTTCTCCACCCATCTAGCCACTTCTCCTTGTATCCCATGAGCCTTAAACTTCTTAACCAACCTGCCATGTGGGACTTTGTCAAATGCCTTACTGAAATCCATATAGACGACATCAACGGCCCTTCCTTCATCAACCATTTTTGTCACTTCCTCAAAAAACTCCACCAAATTTGTAAGGCACGACCTCCCTCTTACAAAACCATGCTGTCTGTCACTAATGAGATTGTTCCGTTCTAAATGCACTTACATCCTGTCTCTAAGAATCCTCTCCAACAACTTCCCTACCACGGACGTCAAGCTCACCGGCCTATAATTTCCTGGGTTATCCCTACCACCCTTCTTAAACAACGGGACCACATTCGCTATCCTCCAATCCTCAGGGACCTCACCCGTGTCCAAAGAAGCGACAAAGATTTCCGTCAGAGGCCCAGCAATTTCATCTCACGTCTCCCTGAGCAGTCGAGGATAGATGCCATCAGGCCCTGGGGCTTTGTCAGTTTTAATGTTCCCTAAAAAACCTAACACATCCTCTCTTGTAATGGGGATTTTCTCTAACGGGTCAACACCTCCCTCCGAGACACTCCCGGTTAACACGCCCCTCTCCTTCGTGAATACCGATGCAAAGTATTCATTTAGGATCTCCGCTATTCCCTTGGGTTCAAAGCATAATTCCTCTCCTTTGTCCCTGAGAGGTCCGATTTTCTCCCTGACAACTCTTTTGTTCCTAACGTATGAATAGAATGCCTTAGGATTCTCCTTAATCCTGCCTGCCAAGAACATCTCGTGACCTTTTTTGCCCTTCTAACTCCCCGTTTGAGTTCTTTCCTACTCTCTCTGTATTCCTCCAGAGCTCCATCTGTTTTCTGTTGCCTGGACTTAACGTACGCCTCCCTTTTCATTTTAATCAGATCCTCAATTTCCCTGGTTATCCACGGCTCTCGAATCCTACCTTTCCTATCTTTCCTTTTTACAGGCACATGCCTATCTGCAGCCTTATCAATAGTTCCTTCAGAGACTCCCACATGCCAGACGCGGACTTACCCTCGAACATCCTCTCCCAATCAACATCCACCAACTCCTGCCGAATCCGGCTATCGTCAGCCTTCCCCCAATTTAGCACCCTGCCCGGAGGACAGCACTCATCCTTGTCCATTACTATCCTAAAGTTAACAGAGTTGTGGTCACTATTTGCCACATGTTCCCCTACCGAAACTTTGACGACCTGACCGGGCTCATTTCCCAGAACGAGGTCCAGTAGAGCCCCCTCTCTAGTCGGGCTATCTACATACTGTTCCAAAGAACCTTCCAGTACGCATTTTAGAAATTCCTCCCCGTCCGGACCCCCAGCTCTAAGCACTTTCCAGTCTGTGCCAGGGAACTTAAAGACCCCCACTACAACAACCCTATTTTTTCTGCACCTATCCAGAATCTCCTGACATATCCTTTCCTCCTTGAATTTGATGATGTTTGATATGTTGGTCAGCACAGCTGCCTCACAACCCCGAGGACCCTGTTCAATTCAGGTTTTGAGTGACTGTCTGTGTGGAGTTTGCACTTTCTACCCATTTGTGCATGGGATTCCTCCGGGTGCTGTTGTTTCCTCCCCCAGTCAAAAAATATGCGGATTTGTTGAATTGGCCATGCTGAATTGCCACTTAGTGTCTTACGATGTGTAGGTTGGGGGGATCAGTATCAGCACTTGTGCGCGTGAGCAAAGGAACTGGGTAAGCATTTTTTCAACGAACTGGGTAAGCATTTTTTCAACGAGTATTTCCAGACTCCAGGTCCAAATGACCTCCTTCTGCACTGTCGAGATTCTATGGTTCCATAATCTGCCATGATAATAAAAGATGCCCGTTTCTCAAGTCCCTATCTTCTTAAATTGTCGGCTCTGTGACCAAAAGCTGACATACAAGGAAGTGTTTTATTTTATTCCAGCTTAAGATCCATTGCCCATTGCACCAGACTAATATGAGCACCGCTTGTGACTAACAGATTTGCATGTGGTACTCTGCGTGGACCAGCACTTACAATATCAGCCTTGTAAAGTGTGAGGGTATTATTCTTCTCAGCGGCAGAGTACATTGGACTCTTCAGCCACGAGAACCAGATAGGGGGTTGTAAAATCCACACGTTCAGCAAAGCATGCAAACAAGAGCGAGTCATAGAGAGTTCACAGAAATATAGGGAGCATATCAGGGAGTGCAGTTCCTTATGCTTCACCAGTTTTCTGTTGCTTGAGTTATTGTTACCTTGACAACATCGACCCACATTCAATCATGATCCGAAGACAGCGTTGATGTCATCAACTTAGGTTTCGAAATTCCAATCCCCAATCTATCTGCAGAGTAAAGTCTCCTATCATCAAAGATGTTCCTTTAGCATCTCTGATTTCCTGCCGAATGTTTTTTTTCAACATTACAACTACAGTTTGGTGGCCTGCATACTAACCCCACCAATGGCTTTGCCCTTGTTGTTTCATAACTCGACCCACAATATATGCCACATAATCGAATCTAATATCTTTCCTCACTGTTGTATCAAAATCATCTTTGATCAACAATTCAACTCCACCACCTTTTCCTTTCTGTCTGTCCTTCCCAACCACTGAATGTCCAAAGATGTTTAGTTCCCTTCCTTGTTGTTCGGGTTGGATTTACGTGAATCTGTCATAGCGGCAGCATATGAAATTACAAGTCAATTCGAAGATCGGATTGTGTGTGGCCCGCACAGGAATTTGCCGTTATTAGTATTATCCTGAGTCTGCAGCCCTCATACATCCATGCGCTGGAGTTCCCAGGTGTGGAATGTGATCTTCAAGGAGGCCTGAGGAGCTTAAATTTAATGAACAGGTAATTTTGAAAAATACTTATTAAATCTCTCCATCATTAGCATGATATGACAAAATGTCAATGACGCAGGGTTTCTTTTATCAAACCATTTTTGAAAATGTGGATTCTGAAACATCTTGACATATTGGGCCAGTGGGCTGACGAATGGCGTTGGAGATTAATTTAGATAAATGCGAGGTGATGCATTTTGGTAGATTTGACCAGGCAGGACTTACTCAGTTAATGGCAGGGCGTTGGGGAGACTTATAGAACAAAGAGGTCAAAGGGTACAGGTTCATAGTTCCTTCAAGGTTGAGTCACAGGCGGACAGACTGGTGAAGAAGATATTCAGCATGCTTGGCTTCATTGGTCAGAACAGTGAACACATTAGTTGGGACGTCTTGCTGAACGTGTACAATTCATTGGTAATGTCACCCTTGGAATACTGTGCACAGTTCAGGTCACCTTATAACAGGGAGGATATTATTGAACCAGAAAGAGTGCAGAAAACGTTTTCTGGGATGCAACTGGAAATGATGGTTTGAGTTATGAGCAGAGGCTGGATAGGCTGGAACTTATTTCTCTGGAGCTTAGGAGGCTTAGGAGTGATCTTATAGAGGTCTATAAAATAATGAGGGGCACAGATCTGCTAAATAGTCAATATTTTTCCCAAAGGTAGGGGAGCCTAAAACTAAAGTGTGTAGGTTGAAGGGGAGAGATACAAAAGGGTCCGCGGGGCATTTTCTTCACACACAGGGTGGTGATGTGTGTGTGTGGAACAAGCTGCCAGAGGTAGTAGTGGAGGCGGTTAAAATTTTGTCCCTCAAAAAGCGTTTAGGCAGTTACATGGGTAAGATTATATAGAGGGAAATGGGCCAAACGCGGTCAATTGGGAGTAACTTAATGGTTGAAAAAAAGGCGGCACGGATCAGTTGACCCAATGGGCCTTTTTCCATGCTTTAAACTTTCTGACTCTATGACTCTAACCAGGGTGACATTTGAAATCAAAAATATCTTGTTTGCTAGCACAGCACCGTATTTAAATTCCACGCTATTACCTCGTATGGAAAACCTGCTCTCCAATTATCTTTATCATCCTCCCTCATTATCAAATTCAGTTCGGCGATGGGAATGGAAGTTTAGCACAGCAGTTGGATGATAAATTGTCCCATCTTGGGCTGTCCATCAAATCCAGCACGATGTATGTTGGGCATGCCACTTCATTCCTTGGGTCTTGATTTGGATGTGCGGATCCATTTTCAACGTGCAGATCTTTGGGTAAATGAGATAGGAAGTCACCGGTGACCGTATGATGGCGAATCAGCATTTTCTGTCTTTCCTTCCCTTTTCTGCTCCGGCTCTGCCTCATCATCAACACACTGAGACATAAAATGTGATTCAGAATGACGGACGTGTTGTCAGCATGTAGGGTAAATGTTGGAAGTTTTCTTCTCACTCGATAATGTCAATGTTGCCACACCACAAGTGTCAATTCTTTAATCTATCTTTCAAATGCATACTTTAAATTTTGTGACGTCTTTGTTATTTTACAATCTTTACTTAATTGGACAAGTTGATTGATGATTTGTTGATTATTGGAACACTATATTCTAATTTTACTTTCCGTCTTTATTATTCATTAATTCCATGCCAGAATCTCTATCTGATATTTACTTCTAAACATATCAGTTTGAAGAGGTAATTCAGCGTCCAGTAATCTGGCCGTTCATAGTTCAATTACTTTCGGTATAAAGGTATAAACACAAACATCATTTCTTTAGCGAATCGGAGACGTTCAGCCGGTCCCTCTTCTGATATTTACTTTTCTTAAAATGTCAGATTTATGAGCTAACTTCCAGTGTTCAGCGAGTCTTTGCAGTTTCCTAACATCCACCGCCTCCATCCACTTCCCCAACGACCAACGCTCAGGAGCCGCTTTCAATACTGAGGTTGTGTGATGGAAATAGTCCCTGTGCTGAACAGATTTGAATGCTTCACGCCATGTAACAAAGGAACACAATGTCAGCCTATAACTCGTTTACATGTCGCTTTGTTTTTCAACATAACAGCGGGTAACTTCTCTAAGAGACTGCAGATTGAGGAACATTTGCCACCATGTGTAAGGAAACAGAGAGCTGTTTGTAATATAAGAACAAGTACAGCTAATGCAGGCCTTAACGCTTGTTCCATTATTCAGTGTCTCTTCAACAGTTTGTAAAATTACATCATTGAGCCAATTTTCAACCTGAACATTTGGTACCCGAATTTAACAAAAAAAATCGACCTGTGTCTGACCATTTCAAAACGAAGCAGCCAACAACATACTGCTGGCTTATCTGTGATCATGTGCCTCCCGACATTAAACTAAATGACCCTAATCTAATTTTAAAGCTTATTTCCCCACAGTAATGTCAACATATGGCCATCAGATAATTGAGCTTTATGGCAATCTGCCCTTCACTGCTCATCCTGCGACAATGTGGTTACCCTTAGTATTGACCCTCACACACGACCTATCGGATACATAGTTGTGTGATTAGTCCGTTTGACAGTAAATGTTGAGGTGGCTCAACACCAAATATTATTCGTACGTCAAAAAATATCTACATCCTGATATTCCGAATTGACACCCCCAACAGCTTTCCACTGATTTGTGTCTGATTATGCGACTCCTGGCATTAACAGTGAAAGAAACAAATGTAATTTTGGAGTCGTGTCACCGGGGAGCAACACGCTCAGTTTTCTGAATATATGGCCAATAGATTATTGCACTAGGTTACAATCGCTCTGTCAGTACTGACCCTCAAACAGCACGCCGTCCCTCCATAATGACCTTCGAAACTTAAGGTGCTCCGTCAGAACTGAGGCTCTGATGTCACAGGACAAAATCATATCTTTAGTCCTGACATTCCTACTTAGACCAGTTGATGTATGGGAGCTAATTAGGCTAATCAAATCACATAATCGTATATCATAGAATCATAGAATCCCTACAGTGCAGAAGGAGGCCATTCGGCCCATCGAGTCTGCACCGTCCACAATCCCACCCACGCCCTTCCCCCCACATATTTTACCCGCTAATCCCTCTAACCTACGCATCTCAGGACTCTAAGGGGCAATTTTTAACCTGGCCAATCAACCTAACCCGCACATCTTTGGACTGTGGGAGGAAACCGGAGCACCCGGAGGAAACCCACACAGACTCGAGGAGAATGTGCAAACTCCACGCAGACAGTGACCCGAGCCGGGAATCGAACCCGGGACTCTGGAGCTGTGAAGCAGCAATGCTAACAACTGTGCTACCGTGCCGCCCCAACCACTATGCTGCCGTGCCTCTAGGAACACTAACACAATACTGATTTAGGAGTGGATGATCTTGGACTATAGGAACGCTGACAAGGGCTGCTGCTGTGGAAGACAGCCCTCTATGAATAAAACATGTATTCTGAGTTCATAAAATGGATGGAGTTTGCTTTTATTTACATTTTATGAAGCTTCAGCCAACAGCAAAAAACAACAGGGCTTGATGGCTGAGGCACTGTAAAGGGCCTGCAGTAGGACAATAGTTCTACTGAAAACAGGCTGCGTTATCAGCAGTTGTCGAGAACAAGATGGCTACTCATGCCAATTTGGTGAAGAGAGTTATAAAGCCATGAGCTGATAACGCAAGTGCTATGTAGATGTAAGGCATTTCTCGGGGTCGGGCGAGTGTTACATGGGTTAAATTCGGCGGGGGTCATTCTCACTGCCCAGAGATCTGCGTTGCGAGGCAACAGGAGAAGGGTACATCCGTGGTTTATATCAAATGAAATCCCATGTGGTTAAGATGTTTATTGTTTTTGTATGGAGATAACGACAGGATGATTATTGACTGATTTGCATTCATGTTTATTGGATAATGCCCCTGTAAATGTGGTCAATATGATTTCGTAAATGTGGAATTGCCTTCACGGGGAAAATATTCTTCAGAGAGACATGTGGCTGCCCGTTTTCTGTGACTTGAGGGCTGGGCTTCCTCATATAATTCTCCTAGTCGATCGTTAAATAAGGTCACGTTTTTAAATCAGTACACTGCTTTTCATGAGTCTCTGTATTAGCTTAAGATTAGCAATACATAGCTTCGAGAGGAAAGCCCTCGTCTACAGTTTGGCGCTGCTGAGCAGGGTGATGTCATTGGCTTCAGGTGGCAGGACAAGTTTCCTCAGTGGAATCAATATGATTTTACATTGACCATGTCAATTAATTAGAGGAGCCCCTGTGAGGCTGTCAGGACCGTAACCTGAGTCATCTGCATCACTGCCAGGGGTTTTGGAGTACAGTGTTACTCTTGAGTGAAACCACGCTTAAAGAAGGTTGGCATGGATGCATACACAGCATCTGCCCTGAACAGCGGACCCAGCGCGGTCAGAGAAGACTTGAGGAGTTGGGGGCGCTCAATACAAAGGAACAGGAGTAAAAAAGACCCTGGATCGCCAGCGGAGCCAAAAGAGAAAAAATGCCGCGCCACGAAAAGCATCCACGAAAAGTGAGAGAGCTGCACCGGCAGCAGATTGAGCTCATTCGTGCAATGGAGAGGTTAGCGCTGAGGGGTGCTCTGGAGTTCAAAAAAGAGAGAGCGCTAGAAAGAGAAGCCGAGAGCTCGGGAAGGGGTGGCGGCGGCTGTTGAGTAGCGAGAGTCCAAGGTAAAGCAAAGTAAAGTTGGTAAAGGTAAAGTAAAGCTTACCTATTAGTCACAAGTAGGCTTATATTGACACTGCAATGAAGTTACTCTTCCACTCCGCTAGTCGCCACACTCTGCCGCCTGTTCGGGTACAGCGAGCGAGAATTTAGTGTGGTCAATCCACCTAACCAGCATATCTTTCGTGGACTTTGGTGGATTTAGAGCGGGGCTCAAGGAGTTAATAGACACATGCAGAGAAACAGAGAGAGAGAAAACAGATTATGGACATGTTTTGTGATTCATTCTGCCTATGACAAAAGAGTGCAGGCTGGAAGTGTCAGAGCACCTTCCTGTGGTCTCTCATAGTAGAACAGGCAATTTTGATGCAAATATATTTGATTTGATTTGTAGTTTCTTGCAGTCTGAGAATTGGGCAGAAGCCCAAGCTGTGGTACCATCAGAAAGAATAGAGGGTGAGAGAATGGTGAACTTTTGAGGTAATAGAGAGAAAAGCCCAATGAGAAATGTAGGTTAATGCGACACTCTAAATCAGACAAAGTCTTGAATTCCTCAATTTTGGGGAGTGATCAATGGCCAACGTCATTCTTTAAAAAAGAGGATAAGAACTCGACAGAAATTTGGGCTCTTTATGTCCGCATTAGTCTAAAAATGGCAAAACGTTGCACCTGAAAAGTGGCAAGAAGGTGAAGGGAGTGTAATAGTCTTTAGCTGCTTTTGTTGAGAATTGGGATATTCAAACGTGATTCTGATAAATCTTGTTTTGGATTAATCTTAACAATGAAAAGAAAGGGATTAATGTTTGACTAAGAAGTACGGGATTTTAACGTGATGACGTCCACGTCTATTTGAGAAAATCTATCACTGAAACAAGCATTATGTCTCAGACAGAATTAATCGTTGCGTTTTTTGATTCTGCAGTAGCTTTTTAACATAGCAAAATTATTATCTTAACTCAAAATTTATCGGAGGGGGGGGTGTGGGGGGGGGGCGGGGGAGAGCATTTCGGCATTCAGCGAAGAGTTGCATAAGATAGAATGGGATTGTGAGTTCAATCATTGACTCATTGATAATAAGAAAGAGATGAGGGAAACGATCCAGAGGAATAGATTAACACTTCAAGGAAAGGGACAGGTAAGGGATGTACAGGTGAGATGTGAGAAGTGAACGGGGTAATAAAATAAACATTTACAATGATTCCAAGAATTAAAACGCAGTTCAGGTGATATCTTTCGATGAAGGAACAAGCTTTAACAAAAGATAAAATGGACACGAGTGGACAGCTGAAAGCTCACAAAATTGTTTTCGAGCAACAAAAACAAGTTACTGCCCGGGATCAAATTGAAAGGTTTGATTTCTCTTTCAAAGATGTCGAAGTCGGTAAAAAGAAAGAAGAATTCCGGAGGTCCGCAAGAAAGTTGTATTTTGTGGGCAAAGACCTCTGAGCGGGAAGTGGTAAGATAAATGTTGGCGCCTTTTAACTCTTGCAGGAATTTTGTGAAAAATCATGCTGCACTTGTAAAACCCTTAGCAGATTCAAGTAAAGGAGGAAGAGCCAGTGGAGCACAGGATGGGTTGAGAATGAGAAACATAAATGTGCAGCTTTTAGAAGCAGGAAGTTTAAATGGAGTTTCTCATGGAAGACGTTCAAAGTGGGAGGCAAATATTTAGCCAAGACGATAAACATGTAGAGATCAGCAGCCATGTAATGGAAAACCCTGCAGGAGGGATAACAGTGCAAGGGATGGGGTATGAAAGTATTGTGGAAGTGAGAGAAGGAGGGATTGATCTGCATGTAGATGGAACCAGAAAGTGTACCAATGCTGAACACCGCACGACATGGGCAGTGGGGAGTGATGAAGGAGCACTGATTACAGGAGAACAAATCCCAGCGAGTAATTCAGCACAAGTAGCAGAGTTGATAGCTTTAACCAAACTAATCAATAATTTACTTCATGCAGCTCACAGACCCTTTTAAACCGTAGTAATAAAAGTACACAACCACAAGAGGATTTCCACCAAAGCCCAAGAACGAAACAGTAGAGCAGATCAGGCAGCTAAACAACCTGTTAGAGCAGAATTTGGAAGGAATTCAATCAGCAAGTCAGGCAGCAACACAAGCCAGGGAATTCACCGACACTGATGTGAAACAGATACAGGAACAGGTGTCAAAGGAAGAGAAACAAGAATGGCAAAACAGGGAGGACAGATGGGTCAGGATGGCCTCTGGAGAAGGGAAGACAGGATAATAACCCCAGAAATAATGTGGTAAACATTATTGGAGGCATAACATGGATTTGCACACACGGGTAGGGACCACCTGTACAATGATGGGGAGGTATGGCAAGATTGTCAATTGTGCCTGCAGTGCGCCAAAGTGGAATCAGGTCATCCCTGCAGGGTAAAGGTGGGTAATCAATCTCGGCCGAGAATAACATGGGAAAATGTACAGATGGATATTACAGGGTCTTTACTCAGAGTCTAAGGGAAGACCTATAACCTGGTTGTCATTGATCAGTTTACTCGTGGGTCGAAACATTCCCATGCAGAGTTCCTGTCAAAACAAAGGCTTTGATATTAGTAAATGAGGTAATAAGCAAGTGGGATATGCCGTATCAGTTAGATTCAGATCAGGGAACCCACTTCACAGGAAAAGTTTTAAGGGAAACCTGTAAATTATTGGGAATGAAGCAAAGGTTTCAGAGACGATGCCATCTCCAAAGTTCAGAATGGTAGAACGGATGAACGGGACATTGAAGAACAGTGTAGGAAGGAACCATTGGTTGCAGGCGTTACCTATAATATTGTTATGACAGAGAGCTACTCTTTCGAACGGGCGGAGGTGAACTTGAAATCAGCCGAGGGTTTCAGTTCATGAGAGATTTAATTGTTCGCTTACATTCTCTTAAAAGCCAGGCGGCTGCCCTACAACAGCACTGAGACCGGCTGAAACTAGCAGAAGAGAACACTCCTGTGTTATCTACACCAGGGGATAAGGAAATGCTGAAACTCATGGCAGACAGGAAAGGGTTGGCGGTCAATTGGGGAGGCTCTCATAATGTAATCATAGCAGAATAAACATGCACCCTTATTGATTAGAAACCCACGTCACGCTGGCGGAACTGGAGTCAGTTAAAACCATATCTCAATGAGTAATCCCAAAGTGGTAACTATCAGTAGATCACCCGGGCGGATATGTAACCCTACTGAACAGGGGACAATAATGGCTCTCGTAGCAGCGTGGGAACTTCGCTGGAGTAATTTGAATTTGTAGATTAGCAATTTGGTAGGTCGGTTAATCGTGCAAAATGATCAGGGGGCATTAGAGGAGAAGAAATTAAAATGCCGAGATTGATAAGGAAATGACGTTATGCTGCAGGGCATCAGATTTATGTTTTATATAGTTGTGAGAGCTCTTGCAAAAAGAAAACAAATCAAACCTAGGAACGCACCCGAGCTTCAGGACAACTGGACTGCACTAACATTGATAACAAGAGGGCCACGTGATTGTAATGCGAGATAGAATTGAATTTTGTTTGTCTAAAATTGGCCAACGGTGGAAACTTGTGTAAAGGAAGTAGTATGGCAATTGTTACAGTGAATGCATGTGTTTCCATTTTTTTCTGGTAGTGTATATGCAGATATTGGCTCAAACGCGACCAACATCTAAGATCATTCAATATCTTCCTGTGGAAACACAGGTTAATACTGATATTTGGCACACACATACGGACATTACATATTAGAATTTTCAAGTTAGGAGAAAAGGGAGTAGTTTCACAAAGTTAGGCTTGTGCAGGAATGCGAACTCTATGTTGGAGTCGACACCTGTTTATAATTTAATATGATCAGCCGCTCGTCTAAAATTAGAGCCGCCAGTAACTACACCGAGAGAAATATATTGCGAAGGGAGGTACTGGGGAAAACGTAGGGATAAGCCAAAGTGATTATACGCTAACCCGAAGGATTATGCTATGCCTGAGCTCAATCAGTAATGACCAATCATGTTAAATATCGTATTGCTTCAGTGAACCACCATATCTATTCAACTCTAAATGGGACATTGGATTTATGGGGGTAGAGCCTACGCTTGGCTCCCTGTTGGATGGAAGGGAACTTTTCACCTTGGAGAAACTTCTGCAGATATATAAACTCCCTTGTTTGACAATACGTCGGGGAGCGATGACAGAAGGAGAACGATTTTTGGCATAATGTTTCCCCAATATGGAGCAGTTAGAACAATGTGAGTGCTACATTGGGAACAAGTTGCCAATATAGGTGTGCCCTCGTGAAGAGTAATGGTGAGATTTTTGCCATGCGTACGGTTTTGACGAGGATGGCATTGGATTGCGTCTTGGCAGCAAGGGGAGGGACATGTGCAGTAATTGGATCAGCGTGTTGCACTTACATACCAGACAATTCCAGAAACGTAGCTAACCAGGTTGCAAACATGAAGAAGGAGATCGAGAAACTCAAAGACCCTGAATCATTTAAGTTAGGTGTTTGGCACTCAGGCTGGAAAGGCTATCTGGAAACATCCTGCAAGGGATTATATTAATTCCATTGTGATCCTAGTGTCAGCAGTAATTGTACATCTGATCAAATATGGATGTGCACGATTTTCTGAGCCCACAGGAGTACATAATCAGCGACGACAGATGGGTAAGGGCGAGGAAAATCCGAAAGTCGAAATACTTTGCAAGGTCTAAGGTTAGTTAGAACCATAGAACCATAGAAAATTACAGCTCAGAAACAGGCCTTTTGGCCCTTCATGTCTGTGCCGAACCATTTTATGCCTAGTCCCACTGACCTGCACTTGGACCATATCCCTCCACACCCCTCTCATCCATGAACCCGTCCAAGTGTTTCTTAAATGTTAAAAGCATTTACCACTTTATCCGGCAGCTCATTCCACACTTCCACCACTCTCTGCGTGAAGAAGCCCCCCCTAATATTCCCTTTAAACTTTTCTCCTTTCACCCTTAACCCATGCCCTCTGGTTTTTTTCTGCACTAGCCTCAGCGGAAAAAGCCTGCTTGCATTCACTCTATCAAGACCCATCAAAATCTTAGTTACTGAGTTACTTAGAAAAATATAGTTAGTGACCTTAGTTGGTCCTTGGGCAACGGCCAAGAGGGGAAACTGATGTAGGGGGGCTATCAGGCTAATAAAAATACATAATCATAGGTTTAGGAGCACTAATGCAATGTTGACTTCAGAGTGAATTATCTTGGAATATGGGAACGCAAGCAAGGGCTTTTGCTATCGAAGGCAGCTCCATATGATTAACAAATATTTCTATTTTAAAACAATTATTGTACCTTTATAACATGGATGTGGTTTGCTTTTAGTGACATTTTGTGAAGCTTCCGTCAGTGATAAAATCCAGCAGGCCATGGTGGGAGAATTATTGAGAAATAATAATTCCCTGAAGAGGGGTTATGTCATCAGCAGTGGTCGGGAACAAGATGGCTGCCAATGCCAATTTATGAATAGAGTTATACAGCTCCAAATTGATAACACAGGTAGAAGGCAGGCATGAGGGATTTCTAAGGATCAGACTGGAGTCACGTGGGCTCAATTCGGTGGGAATTATCCTTCTGTTTCATGTCCAGTGTCCCATGTTGTGAGGCAAAAGGAGGAGCGTATTGTCCGTAATTAAGCACAAATGAAATCCCATTCGGTCATGAAGTGCAATATTAATGCCTGGACTTAATGGCAGGAAGATTATTGACATATTTATATTAATATGTATTGGATTGTGTCTGCCAGAAACGTGGGCAACATGATTTGGTTAATGCATAATGGCCTTCACGGGGGCACTGTTCTTCAGAGAGACATTGGACTGCCTGCATTCTATACCTTGAACACTAGCTCTCTTAAACCATTCGTCCATTCGATCGCTGGTTAAATAAAGTCACGTCTAAAAAATCAGTGCACAGCATTCTATGAGTCTCTGTATTAGCTTAAGTAGCAATACATAGCCTCTCGAGGAAAAGCCCTGCCTACAGACAGAAGGACAGTGAGTTGTGAGCATATTTTTGTTTTATTTTCAGGTGCTGTATTCAGGTTTAATTAGGGAGTGCCTTGTGGAATACTGGCTCTTTCAGAGGCTGAGAATTCCTGGGTGCAGAGGAAGTCACGCAGTGTGGTTTACAAAGTGTGATTAAAACAAAGCTTTTGGATTTGGCAAAGCTGCTGCAATTGTCATTAACTGACAGTGTAAGGAAAAGGGAGATAATTGTGGCGACAGCTCCGCATTTGAAAGTGCCAGAAAAAGATGCCTGAATCTTTGGAAATGATTGGAATTCGATTAAAAATTGAACAACTTGAACACGAAAACGAAGTAAATCCGTTTGCATTGCAACAAGAGAAAGAAATGAAACTGCTTGAAATACAGATCAGGGAAAAAGAAAAAAATGATTGCCTTAGCAGAAGAAGGAAAGGAGAGACATTGTGAACTTCGGAAACAGGATGTCAAAACTGAGCGTCAGGTAAATTGGTGGAGGTAAAGTGAAAAGTATAGGTTGAGTCCAGTGATGAGCTCAGGGAGATGGTGCAAAAGCTTCGCATTCAAAGGCTTGGTGGAGATCTATTTAAATATGTCCAAGCCTCGCCAAGGTTTGATGAGAAATCATAGAAACCCTACAGTGCAGAAGGAGGCCATTCGGCCCATCGAGTCTGCACCGACCACAATCCCACCCACATATTTTACCCACTAATCCCTCTAACCTACGCATCCCAGGACTCTAAGGGGCAATTTTTAACCTGGCCAATCAACCTAACCCGCACATCTTTGGACTGTGGGAGGAAACCGGAGCACCCGGAGGAAACCCACGCAGACACGAGGAGAATGTGCAAACTCCACACAGACAGTGACCCGAGCCGGGAATCGAACCCGGGACCCTGGAGCTGTGAAGCAGCAGTGCTAACCACTGTGCTACCGTGTCTTCTAAAGAAGGCTTTAGAAGACTTTTTAATTTATTTTGAGCAAGTGGCTGAACAACTGAAATGGTCACAGATCACATGGGTATTACAGATTCAAACAAAGCTGGTAGGTAGAGCTCGTGAAGTGTTTGCGTCACTATCAGGGGAGATATTTGGGAATGATGATAAGTAAAAAAAACTATTTTAGTTGGATTTGAACTCGTGCCAGAAGACTACGATTTAGTAATCTAAGGAAATAACCTGGCCAAATGTATATAGAATTTGAAATAACCAAATAGAGTAATTTTGATAGGTGGATAAGAGCTTTTAAAATGGACCAGGCGCATGAAGCTCTTCCTGAAAAGATTAATTTGGAGGAGTTCAAAAATTCACTTCCTGATGTAGAGGGAACTCATGTGGAATTACAGAGGATTAAAACTGCGAGGTTAGCAGCATAAATAGCAGATGATTATGAATTACTTCTTAAATCAAAGTTTGGTTTCCAACGTCAGTTTCTACCTGAGAGGGAGAGAAATTGGGGAAAATAGAAATACTTAGGTGGTAAAGGTAAAGAACGTCTCGTGGGAGAATATAAAACCGTGTACCTCACGTGAAAAAGGGAACACAGGATAGTGGAAGAGAAATGAAAAGTCTTAGACGTTTCCACTGTCATAAATTAGGCCATGCAAAGTCGAAGTGTTGGTGGTTTAACAAAAGTATTGGGAAGACTGACGTGGCAAAAAACGGAGAAGCCAGTGAAGTTTATTAAAGTGGCAAAGGAAAGCCCAATTGAAGCGAAAGATGTGCAGCAGAATGCTCAGTATGTTCAGAAGTTGACTGATCAGAAGGTGCCAGATCTCTTTAAATAAATTAATTGTGTCGATAAAGTTTACTCATGTGTACCAAGGGAGGAGGCAAAGAAGTTAAAATTTTAAGAGAAATGGGTGGAATTCAATTTTTAATGATATGAGATTAGGAGTTATGTAGGTTGGAAGCAGTATTGACATAATATTTAGTAAAATGTGCAATTCAGGGTCAGAAGAGTGGTGTTCCATTATATAAGGTGAGGTTGGAGAGTCCAGTGAAGAGTTATGACTTGGTAATAGGCGCAATAGAGACATTGTCTTGTCTAGGAATACAGCTTATCTTGGGTAACGACAAAACTGGATCGTAGGTGGAAGAGATGTCTACTGTGGTTGGAAGTCCAGTGGAGGATTAAACCACAGAGTCGATGAAGGCCGTAATCCGGGGATATTTTTCCTGATTGTAGTAACAAGGTCACAAATTCATAGGTTAAGACAAGAGGAGAAAGTAAAGAGTGAATATAAGAATGTTGAAGTTCAATTATCAGTAACGACTTTTGACCAGATGTTTGGAAAGGAACAAGAACAGGTGGACGGTGAGGTGGATAATTTTAGTCCGGGAAAGTCGGCAGAGTTACAGCAGAAAGATGAACAAATGAAACAGTTGTATCAGAAAGCATAAATGGAAGACGAATCGGATTGCACACCAGAATGTCATTGTTTTAAAAATGATGTCTTAATGAGTAAATGGAAAAATTTCCATGTTCAGGCGGATGAAAAGTTGGCAGAAGTTCGTCAAGTGGTATTGCCAGTGGGGTATAGAAAGGAGGTGTTGTGAGTAGAATGCGAGCAGCGGTGGCAGTACGAGATCATTTGGGAGTAAGGAAAACTCAAGCTAAAATACAAAAACAGTTTTATTGGAATGTTCTGCATAAAGATGTAGTTCAATTTTGTCGGCCATGTCACACGTATGAGGTCATAGAGAAACCTCAAACAGCGATAAAACAGTACCGTTAATATCCATTCCAGCATTTGAGAGACGTTTTACATGTGTCTGAATTGAATAAGACCACTCCCTAAAACAAAAAAGTGGGAATCAATATATATATAGAGTATAATAAATGTGTCTACTAGGTTTCCAGATGCCATTCCATTACGCAAAGTTACAGCAAAACGATTGTAGAGGAGTTACGTCTTTTTTTCACTCGATATGGAAGACCCACAGAAACACAATCAGATCAACGATCAAATTTACCATCAATTTTATTCAATTGGGTCATGGATAGCTTAGGAATAAAACAGTTTAAATGAACTGCGTACATCCAGACTCACAGAGAGTGTTAGCGCGGTGGCATCAAACATTGAAGACCTTGTTGACCATGTTTATTATCAAGATTATCCAGACGATTGGAATGAATGACTTTCAAATCATTTGTATTCTTTTCAATTAAGGACGCACCTAATGAGTCAACCAAATTCAGTCCATTTGAATTGTTTTTTGGTCATGAGATAAGGGGACCACTTGAACTTATTCAGGAGAAATTGGTGAGTGAGCGTTCTGAAACCACATTATTGGACGATGTGTCAAATTTTAGGGAGAAGTTGAATAGAGTTGGTGAATTGGCTGGACAACATTTTACAGTGGCACAGCGTGTAATAACACAGGAAGCGGACAATAAATCAAAAAATCCTAGTTTCTGGACTGAGCCAGTTTCTAAACGAAGCCCAGGCCATCTTCTGAAATGTAAAAAAAAAGATTCATGAGGGGATTGCCAAATGACTCATGCATTATCTGCCAATCTTGTTGGAATTATTGTCGGGCATCCATTCCCTCATTGCATCTGATGTGAGTACCTCCCTGATCTTGCTATTCGCATGGCATTCAGCCTCGACAATTATCAACATTGACTCCGATCTTCACTCGGGATTCTGAAGACCACAACTCAGTTATCTGAAGCTTTTATGATCTCCTACTCAAACGGTTGTCGAGGCCATGAGTAACAGGTGCCAGAGTATGGCGACTAGGTGATCTTCACAGTTACTTCATTGCAGTGTGAATATATGCTAACTTGGGACACTAATAGATAAACTCAAACACTTGGCTTAAATTGTCTGCTTTTCCTTGTCTTTATTAATATTTCGTTTTTTTAGTTTAAAGTTTATCTATTAGCGTCACAAGTAGGTTTGCATTAATACTGCAATGTAGTTACTATGAAAATCACCTCGTCGCCACACTGCGGCCCCTGTTTAGGTGCACTGAGGGAAAATCTAGCGTGGCCAATACACATAACCAGGACGTCATTCGGACTGTGTGAGGGAACCGAAACACCGAGAGGAAACCCACGCAGACACGGGAAGAATGCACAGACTCCATATAGACAGTGACTGAAACCGGGAATCGAACCGGGGTCCCTGGCATTCTGAGACAACCGTGCTAATCACTATGCCACCATGCCGCCCAAAATATACTTTGAATTCCTTGTGTTGTCTTACTGCATTGAGCTTAACTTTTCATTATTCAAGAAGTTAGATTTTGACACACTACCACTTAAACTGAACATTTTACAACAAGGCAACTGAATAGCTTCGTGTAACATCACTACTGCTGCCCACCGCCACCACCACCGCCCCCCCCCCCCCGCCACCACCACCACCCCCAGCCCCACCCCACATACACACAAACACGCACTCACGCACACACAAACATAAACATTCACATATCAACCTGGTGATGTAATTTCCAAGAGTTTTTGCTGTTGAGTTAGGCTTATTTAATATTTCGTTACCAGAGGATTCTGAGTAATTTTGTATGTAACTAGAGCGTGGGTGCACCAACTATTTGCTTCTGTAACACTTAATCCCAATTTGTAAAATTGCAGCATTACATACTGCATAGCCTTTTGTGCCACCTATGAACACATGCATCAAATTATTGATTGCAATAATTCGTTGCATTATTGCAATGACAACATTATCGACATTTAATGATCCAAACGTCTCCCTTTCGCCTGATGTGCAATGCCAGAAGAACAGTTACTGTCCCTACTCATTTCAATTTAATTTCGATTGGAAACAGAGCAGGACTTTTCTATTCTCTCCCTCATATAAATGTTGCTGAGTCGGTCACGTTTCTCAATTCAACTTCCAAAAGAGGTTTTGTTATTTTTATGCATGCTCGGAAGAATATAAATTGTGAGAGATGCATTCTGATGGCATATTTGATGCTTTGAACAACTTTAGGGAATGATTTCAGAACGTTATCATAGAAAATTGCAATTTATTTACGTCTCTCAAAATTGCAAATTCAATGTTGTTAACTGAACTTGTTTGTTCACTGACTGTAATTAATGTCTGACTCCTGGACAGTGTCACTGGAGGGTTCTCTCATTCATTAATGCACGACTGTAGATAATGTGCAATCCGAGAGTCTGAGTGTTTTGGTGAATCTGGACAGCAGCTCAAAAGTGAGACAAGGGGATGAACGAGTTTATAATATTCACTGCAATCCTGAAGGTAGAAAAGATATACTATCCCATCCTGGCTGTTGTCGGTGTCTCTGGTATGTTCTTATATCCTTCTAATCACAGCTTCAATGTTCGCCTCTGTTTATTTCCATGATGCATTCACTGTCAAAATTTCATCTATTGCTTTAGTGCTGCTGCGTGACAGGCAACGTTTTATGGTTGTGACATGTGATGTTCTCATATTCTGCTTTACATTTTTTGATTTGAACCATGGAAAGCCCTTCGGTCATTGATTTTTCTCGGTGCAAAATGATTAAATTTAGATTAAAAACTTTATGTGCTCCCAAAATATGGGATATGGCTGGATGTTAACCCATATAACAACGCTTATGGATTGTACCTGTTATGAACAATCATGCAGTCCGAAATTTGAGGGAATTAGATAATAGGACATATATTTGGGTATGTTAACCCATCTGGCCAAAATGTACAGAGCGAATGCATACGTTTTTGTATTCTGATGCAGAGCTAGTCATCACACTGCCTTTACACCATCCCTTGCTTCATGTGAGCCATATTGTTGGCTGCGTGGACAAGTAAAAGCGTACATGATCATTCAGGAACATCTATAGGCAACCATATATCTGGAGTTTATTTCTACCCTTTCCGCTTAAAAAAAATAGTATTGTGACTAAAAGCCCGAATTGTACATCAGCAAATTGCCTGTGGCAGATCTCTCCCAGCCACATTTAGCACTATGTAACCGATTATCCTGAAGGTCACTTGATTTGGTATATAATAGTGACATTAGCTGTTCATTAGAATTCACAACATCAGTTCAAAGTTCATCAGCAGTTGCAGTATTGCAAATTCTATCTCACTTACTTGTGCTGCAAAGTTAGTTAAACCTTAGAACATCTATAATATCCCATGTTCGACTTATTTTGGCTGAGTTTCTTTACCAATTCAATTGTCACACAATGCCGCCCCATCAGTGGTTGAAGTCGATCCACATATGCAAATGAATTGTTTTGTCCAGCTATCACATCATATCATGCCAGATGTGTCATGTAAATGTGGCAAGAATAATAATTTGGAAAATGGCAGCCATTGAGAAGTGGGCTCCCTGAATAGCTAAGCATTTCCGAGGTTGAATTTAGTACAGGTAAACTGAAATATTTTGGAATACGTCTGCAGAAAGCAAAAATTGATTTAATTCAAGGTGAGGTGAGAGTTGCAGCCCTTGCCATCAAGGCCGCATTCGACCGAGTGTGGCATCAAGGAGTCCGAGCGAAACTGGAATCAATGGGAATCAGAGGGCAAACTCTCCGCTGGTTGGAGTCAGACATGCTTTATAGGAAGATGGTTGCGTTTGTGGAGGGTCAGTCATTTCAGCTCCAGGACACCTCTGCAGGAGTCGCTCAGGGTAGTGTCCTCGGCACAACAATCTTCTGCTGCCTCATCATTGACCTTCCCTCCGTCATGAGGTCAGACGTGGGGATGTTCCTCGATGATTTCAGCATGTTCAGCACCATTCGGAGCTCCTCAGATACTGAAGCAGTTCATGTTCAAATGTCACAAGATCTGGACAGTATCCAGGCATGGGCTGACAATTGGCAAGTAACATTCGCGCCACACAAGTGCCATGCAATGAGCCAATCACCACCCCGAATTGGAATATATCGCTGTTCCTTCGCAATCACTGGGTCAAAATCTGGAAGTCCCTTCCTAACATGTGGGTCAACCTGCAGAACATGGACAGCAGCGATTCAAGAAGGCGGCTGACCACCACCTTCTGAAGGGCAACTAGGGATGGGTAATAAATGCTGGCCAGCCAGCGCCGTCCATGTCCCACGAATTAATTTTAAAAGTTTGCTTCAAGGCATGCAGTGACAGAGTCACCCGTAGTTTAATGTGCATCGATCCTTGAAAATATGGGGCATATTGGAAGAACAAATAGCACATTATACAGGGTATTCAGCTTCCCAGATAGAGTAATTAATGCAAGAAAGAGTTAGTATGCTGTACCTTGTCAAGCTATCGTCTGCCAGTTTTGGCGCATTCTCTCCTGTTGGAGTCACCAGAATTGAGAAAGGATAAGCGTCATTGAAGTATGTGGAGGAGATTGACTGCAATTGCCTCATTGATTTGTATTTGGCCGCAAGTTAAGAAAAATAGGAAACCAAGCGGTGTGCTTTGTCCATGGGATATTGTGGAGAAAGAGGGGTTCAGTTATCAGGACAACGTATTTAAAATTGCCTGCAAGTTCTTGCCTGGCAGCGATGATTGAAGTAGAAAACA
Organism: Mustelus asterias; assembly: GCF_964213995.1. Classification (NCBI taxonomy): domain Eukaryota; kingdom Metazoa; phylum Chordata; class Chondrichthyes; order Carcharhiniformes; family Triakidae; genus Mustelus; species Mustelus asterias. Next base: position 460,253 of record NW_027590308.1, on the reverse strand, counting down.
CCAATTATGTGAAAAATCAATTTGAATGGGAAATTGAGTGGAGTATATTTGCTGGGCTACGGTGCACAACACAGGAATTAGCTTCAATAGACTGCTCTACCAAAAAATGGAAAAGAATCTATGCTCCCCATTGATGTAATAATGAACTATAATTGTGGAAGGTTTTAACACAGTTCATTGACATTATCTGTTGCTATAGAGAAAATGTGATATTCATTTCTTATGGAGCATATGAAGAAGGACAATAGTACGATAACATATATGTTATGCTGTCTTCTATTTTGGTGAATAACCGAATTACGTTTAGCACAATATTCACCAGGGCTGTCCAGAATATAAGTTTTGTTCAAAGTATTATAAATGTTCACTTGAACTATTGGTTCAGTGCGAACCAACGGCAGCATTGCTTTAGGCAAGGCACTCTTCAAGAAAAAGAGGTACTGATCAGCGATTAGAAATAATCAAAATATTGACATGCCAACAAATTGCATATTAAGATCCTGACCGCAATTGTATATAACTAAAAACAATCCTAGAATTAACACTGATTGTATAAGCGAATAAATGAGAAAGCCTGTTTGGGGAAACATACTAAAAATAATTGCGCTAAATAAACAATTGGATAATTTATAATAACATTTCACGAAGTTTTGCAAAGAATGCATTTGTTTTTTGTAAACAAAGGCGGAAATGTGTGGAATAAAGACCCATTTTCAGATTTGTAGGCCAGATATGTGTAGTCTCGTACAGAGAATTCTATTGCAATAGCGTTGTGGAATATTTTGGAAAGTAGAAACATGCAGGCCACAAATTAGGAACAAAAAAGTGAATCTGTGATTAAAACAAATCAGGAATCCAATTGTTAAATGTATGAGCCGAGATTTTTATTTGCATGAAGAAATGAGGAGGTCATTAAAGAATACATATAATCATACAATCCCTAAAGGGCAGAAGGAGACCAATCGGGCCATCAAGCTTTCACCGATAAAAAATACCACTCAGAATTTATCACCATAACCCCACGTAGCATAAGGAATTAAAGCTACATGTCCGCGTGGACAAGGAGATTTAAAGACGTCTGAAAATATGTACTTCAGACCACAGCGACAGATTCTCATGGTAGTGCACAACAACTTGAGACTTAGATGCGAAAATATTTCTTCACAAATTGTTGTGAACCTTTTTCAGCAATCCTCTGAATGTATAGAAAGATTTTGGCAGGGTGCAAAAGTAACAGGGTTGTTGTAGTGGGAGATTTTAACTTGATTGGGATTCGCTTAATGCTAGGAGCGTGGATGGGGCAGAGTTCTATAAGGAGCATTCAGGAGGGCTTGTTGAAACATAGATCGTCCAACTGAGGATGGAGCCGTACTGGACCTGGCATTGGGGAATGAGGCCGGCCAGTGGTCGACGTCTGAGTAGGGGAGCAGTTCAGGAACAGTGACGACAAATCACTGAGTTTTACGGTACTGATGGATAAAAAGGGGGGTAGACAAAAGGCAGGTAACGACAGGCCGGTTAGCTTAACTTCTGTAGGAGGAAAAATGCTTGAACCTATCATCAAGGAAGAAATAATGAGACGACTGGATATAAATTGTCCCATTGGTAAGACACAGCATGGGTTCATGAAGGGAAGTTCATGTTTGACTAATTTGGTGGAATTCTTTGAGAGCATTACATGTGCAATGGACAATGGGGAACCTGTGGATGTGGTGTATCTGGATTTCCAGAAGGCATTTGACAAGGTGCCGCATCAAAGACTGCTACATAAGATAAATGTGCACGGTGTTGCGGGTAATGTATTAGAATGGATAGAGGATTGGTTAACTAACAGAAAACAAAGAGTGGGGTAAATGGATGTTTCTCTGGTTGGCGATCAGTGACTAGTGGTGTGCCTCAGGGATCAGTGTTGTTTACGATTTACATAGATGATTTGGAGTTGGGGACCAAGTGTACTGTGTCAAAATTCGCATATGTCACTAAGATGGGTGGCAGAGCAAAGTGTGCAGAGAATGCTGAAAGTTTGCAAAGGGATATAGATAGTCTAATTGAGTGGGCGAGTGATCGGCAGATGGAGTACAATGTTGGTAAATGTGAGGTCATCCATTTTAGTAGGACTAACAGACAAATTGTCAATTATTTAAATGGTAAAACATTGCAGCATGTTGCTGTGCAGCGGGATACTGGGTGTCCTTGTGCAGGAATCACAAGGAGTTGGTTTATAGGTGCAGCAGGTAATTAAAAAGGCAAATGGAATTTTGTCCTTCGTTGCTAGAGGGATGGAGTTTAAAAACGGCGAGGTTATATGGCAGCTGCATAAGGTGCTGGTGAGTCCACACCTGGAGTACTGTGTACAGGTTTGGTCTCCTTACTTGAGATAGGATATACTGGCACTGGAGGGGGTGCAGAGGAGATTCGCTAGGTTGATTCCGTAATTGAGAGGGTTGGCTTATGAGGAGGGACTGAGTAGACGGGCTATACTCATTGTAATTTAGAAGAATGAGGGGAGATCTTATAGAAGCATATAGGATTATGAATGGAATAGATAAGATAAAGCAGGGAAGTTGTTTCCACTGGCGGGTGAAACTAGAACAAGGGGGCATGGCCTCAAAATAAAGGGGAGCAGATTGAGGACTGAGTTGAGGAGGAACTTCTTCTCATAAAGCGTTGTGAATCTTTGGAATTCCCTGCCCAGTGAAGCAGTTGCGGCTACTTCATTGAATGTTTTTAAGGCAAGACTAGATACATTTTTGAAGAGTATTGGAATTAAGGGCTATGGTGAGCGGCCGCGTAGTGGATCTGAGTCCACAATAAGATCAGCCATGATGTTATTGAATGGCGGAGCAGGCTCGAGGGGCCAGATGGTCTAGTCCTGCTCCTAGTTTTTATGTTCTTATGTTCTAAAGTTTCGCGTTTCTGTGCGTTTTCCAAATAGCACACACAGTCCAATAGCGAGACCGGCTTGATACTGAGAAATGAAACAGTCTGTGACTAACATAGATACCACCCTAAACCGCTGCTCGTTCAGCTCGGAGCGAGTCTGAGGTGCGACAATCTCCAGGTTATGATAATGAGCGGGAGAGAAATGGGGAATTCCGTAATTCCTCGAATCACTCAGAGAATTCAGATATCATTCTGCCCCTCGGGCCGGTATCGGCTCCGTGGTCGATCTAAATATTCACACGCACATGCACACGCACACACACACACTGCCAGTAAATGCAAACACACACGCACACACAGATGTACCCAGAAACTCAGAGGGAGAGAGAGAGAGAAAGACTCTCTCTTACACACACACATGCTGCCCCAGAAATTCAAACAGTGACTAAGATAGACAAACATATATAATTCGTTCTGCTTACAGTTGATCACGATCCAAAACCACTTTTTGTGGTACATTTCACAACAGTTTGAGCTGAATCTGACAATATCGAGCAGAGGGTGGATTGCTGAATCTCTCGCTCTTGCTTCGGCGTGTGTTCACATGTGCGTATATGCATGTTTCGTATTTCTGCGTGTGTCTCGATGTCTCTCTGTGCGTATGAGTGTCAGGGTAAGTGCCTGTGTCTCGATGTGTGTGTGTGTGTATGCGTGTGCGTATGTATATGTGCGTGTGTGTGTATGCGTGTGTGTGTGTGTGTGTATGCGTGTGTGTGTGCGTGTGTGTATGTGTGCGTTTGTATGTGTGCGTGTGTGTGTATGCGTGTGCGTGTGTGTGCGCGTGTGTATGCGTGTGCGTGTGTGTGTATGTGTTTGTGTGTGCGTGTGTGAGTGTGAGTGTGTGTGTGAGTTTGTATGTGTGAGTGTGTGTGTGAGTGTGTGTTTGTGTGTGTGTATTTTGTCAGAGTTCTGTCTCTCTGTTTCTGTGTGAATGAATAAATTAAAACGCTGAAACACCTTTTCCTCAAAACTGATTCTCCAGCTTCTGATTAAAATTTTGATCTCCTGGCAGCTACCAACTACTCTACGAGCTGCCAGCAAGTGGTGATAATGGTGCAATGTTGCAAAAAAAATATGGTTTGCAGAAGGGACTCGGATTGCACAGTTAGTTCTTGTATCACCAGACACTGCCTGTGAACTTTGTTCCGCATTTGGCATTGGAGTACCGTCAACAGATCGGGATCATTCCAGTCTGCAATGTACACATTTGGTGCTGTTATAAGCCACTAAACCCATTGTGAAATGCAATGAGCGAACCTTGCTATACTCGCTGTCGTAGGTAAAAAACATACCTCTTAACTCTTCGTAGATCAAAATGCAGTGTTTATTTTCACAATTGTGGGAGAAGCCAGGTTCCTAACAATGGACCCCCAGGGTTTCTCCTCGAACACAAGTAAGAACTGAGTTTTATACATCCCGGTTCCCGCCCCTTTTACATCAGAAGATTCCAGCATGTCTGTCACTGTTCGTCATTCATTGTGGGATCCTTGCTGAATCGACAATTTCTTCTTTTGGTAGTTTGTACAATCGCGGCTATCTCCAAGGCCGCGATTGTTTCTGTTCCATCCCTCTGCATTACGCACAGCCTTGAAACAACATCACAGGTTTTGCACAAACAGGTTAATTAAACCAGAAGAGCCTATTATAGCAATTTATATCAGTTTAAAATAGCATTGATGCATAGCATATAAAGAATATATATATATATATATATATAAATCTATTGTTATACGAAGAAAGAAGGCATACATGTCAACTTTACCATATTAAACAAAGGTACATGAAAATGGAGACTGTTTAGCTTATTTCGATCTGGAGAAGCGCATTCCTGAATAACAAGTGGAGACAGCGAGAATAGCTGTTCCCCTTATCGAGTCTGAATGCCCAAAACAATGAATTCTAACAAGAACAATGGATTCTACCGTGTTTCTAACAAAATCACAGAGTTCGGATCTTAATGCTTAAGTGTGACAAAGTTTTTTAACCCATTCCCGCCTTCATTTTCCCCCTTTTGATCGGGCTCCAGGTCCAAACATGGCACCTATGACCAACTCAGAACCACATGTTATCGGGGAATGGGCCTAGCTCCTTAGTCGGGTCGGGAGGTCTGCCCACTCCGCCTGTACACTTGCGCACAGCATAATCCACGCTGTTACTGTTTAGCAACAGGCGTTCAATAATGCCCTACAAACACAGCAAATAATTACAATTACAATTAATACAATCAATCCATGCATCAGGTATGAACCCCACGACCCGAACCATTGCCCCAGCCAGCCCGGAGGGTGATAGTTGTGAGATTGGTTCCCCTCATCCTGTATTGTTTTCGCCACGTGCTTAGTATGATCTGCCAAGCGAGTTATATTCTCCGAAGCATCGGGAATATACCAACAGCATTCCGACCCAACTATGGCACATGTTCCACCTTGGGAGGCTAGCACATAATCGAGTGCTAATCCGTTCTGTAACGCCACAGTCCGAATAGCTACGACATCTGCTGGCATTTCAGAGATGGCCGTGCTTACCTCCTCGAATCCATCCTTAGCCTTAGTTGCAATTTTCTCTAGCGTTGAGGCCATCCGTATAAGTTCCTGGGCTGCCCTTGCCATCCCAAAAAGTGGGTAGGCTATCATAAAGAACCGTTCTGTCTCACTAATGGCTCGCTTAGCCCTAAGCAGGTGTATCTCGGGGTTGTCCCGTAATCAGTGTAATGGTGAATATAAGGTACCACATATGCCAAATAACACGATCCTGTTCAATTCCAGGGAAGCCACGGATAGGCATTGTTTCCACAGACAAAATAGGTACCATTATATGCAGTCGTCGCGCTTATATAAACGGAGGAGAGGCTAACCGGGACGGTGGCTATGGGGCACTGAATTGTGACCTGTACCATGGCATGAGCGTCATCAGTGATATCAATCTGCTGTATACAGTGGCTACGGCCAACAGGCACGGTTCCATTTCTTGTCAGGCAGATAGCTCCCCTTTGTTGATTTTTCACAATGAAGTAGGGTGGGGAATCTGATCTGTCATAGTTGAGATGGTAATGTTTCTTAAAGGTCGATAAAGTGCACCCTCCGCCCCCTAGCCTTTAACACAACATCATTGTTGCTAATATTAAAAGTACCCTGCATTGTGGTACCCAATGGGGTTTTGAATGTCAGTTGCCTTGTCCCTTTCTGGGTTCCATTCTGACTTAAAACCCATTCTATTGTTAGAATAGCTGAAAAAGCGATAGGGAATAAAGGAATTCCTCCCTTTCCTCCGTGCGTGGGAATGTGTGAGCAGACCCAGCACTTGCTCAGATTCGATTGCGATGCATACAGATAAGCAATATACACAAAGGTTTTCATACAATAGACAGAGTCATCGTTACAGAGATGATCACTGTGCTTCATCGCTAAATCCTCATAATGCCAGTTATCCTTACTCGCTATGGTTAACAGGGCCAGGGTCGTGCGAAGCAGCATGAAAAGCATCTTATCGCTTACTAATAACCCGCGCGACCGTTATACAATGGCCCAAAGGCTATACCGCCCGCGCGCAAAACCACGAACCCATTCAGCTTGCTTGGCGGTCAGTTGTTGTTTATATCCCTGCAATGGGAGCATATCACATAATTTCCCAATTAGTTTCAACTGAATTTAATGCTTTAATTCATATACATTTCCCTCTTATGTCTATACAGGCACAGGTATCTTCACTAATTATAACTTTATACTGCCCATCCCATTTTAGTACAAACCCTGATTTCTCAAGTAGTGTTTTCACTAGGACGTCCCGCTGTTGGGACGTCAGGGAACATTTCCAGCTCTCTCTGCGTCTCTTATCTCCTAATTGTCTTTTACCAATTTACGCATCATTTTTAGTTGGGTGCTTAGTTCCAAAACATATCTCCTGATTTTATCTTTTAGTGGACCTACATTGGTCCCACCTGTTATGATGCTTTCTGGTAATTGCATCACCCGCCCTGTCATTAGCTCATAAGGGGTTAATCAGTTGTTCAGTTTGTCGCAACCCTTAATCTCATTAGTATGGTTGGCAATACATTTGGCCACACAAGCCAGTGCATTATACATTTAACTACATAACCCCTTGCATAGAAAGCTTCGTGTAAATCAAATAACAGTATGCACATCCATTCATTTGGACATAATCCCTTATTAAAAGACATCGCTTTTCTTATTTAAATCACATACCATACAGCTCCGATCTTTGTATGATGTATTCTTATATTATATCTAATTTGATCATTTGTTTGAGCAGGAATGATTCTCCTATCGACAGATTGTCTCATAAGGTAAACAATAGTGTTTCGTGGTCACAGATGCCAATAGTTTATGTTGCCAGACACAGCTCTTTCAAAACACAGATAACCGAATGAGCCGTTATATGTTGTGTGCAGCCGAATGCTGCAAGATTTCTGAGTCTGGCTCCACAGCCAATCTCCAACTCTTTCTCTCCCTCCTCTCTCAAGTAATTCGGTTTCACTTCCTGTCATGTTAATATTAAATATGCAATTTATTACAAATTATGGCAAAGAATGATTGCATGTTTGGAATAACTAGCCTTTTTTCCCCACAGAATTATGTTGTTATCAATACACAATATATATTATAAAATTGGTTAAGGCTCTTCAGGATTTGATTTTCTCGGGTATATCCAAACCCTCTTAATTTAATTTTTAAATTAATCTGTTTCCATTTTTAAACTGAGCTCCAGATCAGAATTCCTGCATTTTTAGAATAATAACAAGCACCATACTTATAACAATAGTTACTTGATTAGAAATGTTTTGGTTTGTTTCCTAGCTGGCTAGGTTTCAAGCTTTGCAGTGTTGTTATATTTGGAGAACCTTGAACAATAGATGAACAACACATGCAATTGCAACGGCAGTATATAATTTTAACTAGTTATACTATCAGAACTATCATCAATGTAAGATGATTTAAATGATGCAATTTGTTGCATGTTATCGGAACATCACACAAGTCTTGAAATTCATATTGGTAACTGACTGGCAACACAAGATCCAACAATTCATGGTGTTCAATGGTTGGCATCAAATGCAGATTGAAAATACTCAAGGACAACATCATTATTTGTATTAACAACAGAGGTTTTAACTGATTAATCTCCTGCTGTAACTTGGGATAATCAGAACTACGATTCACTTCACTAATTTGATACACTTTGAACTGACTCAGAGACAGTATATTCACCTTATTCATTTGTTCCTGCTTTTCTTTGTTTTCACAAAATTGCTTCGTATATTTTTTAACTTCTCAACTGCACCCTTATTTCAACTTCAAGACAAGGGACGAGCACATGGTCCTTCCAAGGTTTAACTCCTTTCTCAACATTAAAACAGTGAAGTGAATAACAACGAAACATTCACACAACCACTTTGTTAAACACACAGATACACATGGAAGCATCCAACATTTACTCAGACTTAGCATCTTAAACTGGGATGAAAGTAAAACACTTGAGAATACAGAGCATTGATTAACAGTCGCTTTTATTCTGCTGTCTTTCAACCTGTAATTGAACTCGAAATAGAAGTAAATTCAAGAAATCTTATCACTTTCATCTCTAACAGTTTGTAACAAACAATTCCCCAGCATTTTCTTTTTTTTAAAACCCTACAGTGCAGAAGGAGTCCATTCGGCCCATCGAGTCTGCACCGACCACAATCCCACCCCACATATTTACCCGCTAATCCCTCTAACCTACGCATCCCAGGACTCTAAGGGGCAATTTTTAACCTGGCCAATCAACCTAACCCGCACATCTTTGGACTTATCTCATTTATTCCACTGAATTATTTCCTTCATCTCTAATTATATTGATTCGTCAATTTGGTATTATAGGCAGGCACTCCCTTTTAGTCCATCTGGCATTCAATACACATTCCAACCTTCCCATATTCCAAGTGTACTTTGTGTTCAAACTACTCCTCCAGTTTCCTGGTTGATTCACTTAATTCACATATCCAAATGTAACACATTTTAATTAGAATGCATTATGGCAGTAAAATAATTCCCATCATTAAACACGCACTCCCATTCTACCTTATGTAACTCCCTTCTCTGTTAGATTTTGACTTTAAGTCTTGAAACTACTGCAAATCTTATAACACGAAGGTCCATCCTGTCAAGCCAGGATGGATTAATTCTCTGCTTGTTTCAGCAGAGAGGCGGAGGAGTAAGTTCACTCAGATGAACATGAACAAGTGATTAATCATCACTTCAAATACGCAGGAATAATTCTCTCCATTTATCTTTTCATTGTCAGTTCTATCAAAAATACATTTTCAAATTTAACAAAAGCCAGATCCAAATAATCCATTTATTTTATCACTTTTAAATATCCCTACTAAATTAAGACATTTACACTTTCTTACAGACTCTCCGGCTTAAGCTCAAAATGCGCAGAATTAATTATTTATACATTTCTGCCTTTGTAACCAACACAGGCTGATACAAGATCGAATCTACTGTGTGCTTAAATGGTTAACTCTCCTTAAAACTCTTCAGAAGTACTGTAATGCTATTTTTCCCACATTACCCAAATCTCTGTCCGATGCACTGTCGTAAAATTTCAAGTGGGGAAAGTAATTTATCAAACTCGCATTCAGACGAACAATTCACATTGATCTGCTATACCGTATTCCGCCACATGAGGCTCTCGATCGCACACTTTCACCTCTCTCTTATTACCTTTATCGAGAGAGAGCGAGAAATTTACAGCCTGCTGGTGTTTAAGCCTTTACCCCCATTTAGTCTTATCACGCTTCAAACTAACCAAGTTAGCCTGATTTGAATCCCTTCTGTCTTTGCAGCGGCACTGGCGCTGGTGTCTTTCTTATTCATCGGCGCAATGACGGCTACCTTAGATGTCTGGTGATTATCTACACTGGGTCAATTCCACCACTGCTGTTCATCCGTATCGGTATTTTGGAACAACATTGGCAGGCCAGATACCTCTTTATCTTTCCTTTGATTCTCACATACACTGATCCCTCTTCTGTGTGCATTCTTCCCCCTCTTAATTGTTTTGTTGTGGTAATTCTGCTCCAATAAGTGGGAGCATTCCCTGTGCTCTCTGAATTTCCCCTCTGAATCTCTGTTTTACACTGGGTAAAGGGTTTATGATTTGCTTTTGGCCGTGCACTAGTTCCCCTCCGGGTTACTGGCGCTGAGTTGTATTTTAGCACTTTCCACTCCTCTGGAGGAGCGGTTGGTCCCTGTGGTGTGGACTCATTGGGAGGTAGAGGAACAGTTTCCCCTCCCCATTGTTTTTCTTCTAAGACTTGGTTTCGTTTCTCCAATTCTCTTATTCTGAATTCTAACTCTCTAATCTTTTCTTCACCTTGCTCAATTAGTCCACCTAACTGATGTATTAACAATACTCCTATCTTCTTTGTCTTGCTTCTCTTTTCTTTATCTATCCACGTTTTCTGCTGCTCTCAGGTCTGAGACGTATCCCAGCCATCCTTTTGCATCCTCTTTATTAATGCTTTTTTCTTTGTCATGTACACTTTAATGAAAGAACCTGCAGATTCCCTCATTATTTTACTACCCTCCTTTGGAGCCCTACAGTGCCTGACAAAGTGACCCAGTTTCCCACAATTATGGCACGCACCCTTTGGTTTTGCTCCTCCACTGTTTGCACTAACATTTTCCTGTTTTATTTGTAGGTATGGTTTCTCATCTGTTCCATCTCTAATTCCAGATGCCCATTTTATTGATTCATAATAAGTCTGGGTATTGAGAACTCACATTTTAAGGATTTTCTGGTGAGCTGGTGACAGCCCGTCTTTAAATGCTTCTAAAAATGCTCTATCTGTTCGGGCAGTTTCGGGTATTCCCCAACATTTTTGGTATACTCTAAAGAGTCGCTACCCAAATTCGGAGGCTCTTTCACTCCTTTGTTGTTTAATATTGGTAATTCTGGACCAATTGGTTGGCCCCGCTCCGTCACTCATTAGTCTCCACTTATCCTGCGGGCAAGTGGCCCATACCAACTGGCACATATCCCGCAAATATAAATGGAGCCTTCCCAGGGATGCCAAAACTTGTTGTGTTACTTCTGGGGTAAAGGGTTTATATCGGGTGGGACTCTGTAATGTCCCAACCTGAGTTATGGGAGCTAGATCATGGACCTCTTCCTCATCGGAGTCTCCCACTGGTGCTGTGGCACCAGGGTCCTCTAAATGTTGGTTGCGCTAGTCTAATTCTCTTTTAACTTTTGCATCAGCCCATTTCTTATCTAGAACTGAGACCTGTTGAATTGATCCAGCCAATTGGTGAACTAAGAGAACTCCAATTTTCTTAGTTCTGTCTTTTTTTCCTTTTCCAACTATTTTCGTTCTTGGTATAGTGGGCAGTCTAAATCCCATCCCCCTTTTATCATCTGTTGAATGAGTTTGTCCCTCGTAATCATATATTCGATTATTAGGGACCCAGGGGGTCCCCACTGTCCTTGTCCCGCCATAACACTGATAAGTTTATACTCACCACCTGGAGTGATCTATTCTCCTTTCTTGCTCTCCCCCTCCTAGGTCGCTCTTATCGGAGTCCGGTGATACCTGTAAGTGGTGATCAGATCCCTCCGTACCACTGCTTATACTATATATTTGTTTAACCCAGCTTTTCCTCAGAAGGCTTTTCCTTCAAATTCCGGCGAGCACTCAGATAATCTCCATCTCACTCACGTCTGGACATCACACACTCTTATCACAGATGATCACCTACTGCAGTTTGATCCACTCGATTAAAAGTTCGGTAAACTATTCCGGTGTCCCGGTCGTGGCCATTCGACTGGACCCGTAAACAGTCCCGGGTTTTGGCACCAATTGTAGTAGGTGATAATACCTCGAAGACTAATCGTAGGTCAAAATACAGTGTTTATTTTCACAATTGTGGGAGACGGCAGGTTCCTAACAGCGGACCCCCAGCCGTTCTCCTCGAACACAAGTCAGAACAGAGTTTTATACATCCCGGTTCCTTCCGCTTATTCCATTTGCAATTCTCCAGGATGTCTGTCACTGTTCGTCATTCATTGTGGGATTCTTGCTGCATCGACGGTTTCTTCCTTTGTGTAGTTTGTGCAATCGTGGCAATCTCCAAGGCCGCGATTGTTTCTGTTCTATCCCTCTACGTTACACAGCCTTGAAACAACATCACAGGTTTTGCACAAACAGGTTAACTAAAACACAAGAGCCTATTATAGCAATTTATATCAGTTTAAATTAGTATAGATGCATAGCAGATAATGAATATTATAAATCTATTGTTATACGAAGACAGAAGGCATACATGTCAGCTTCACCGTATTAAACAAAGGTACATGAAAATGGAGACTGATTAGCTTATTTCGAGCTGGGTTAACCACATTCCTGAATACGATAAGCTGGAGACAACAGGGATAGCTGTTCCTCTTATCTGGTCTGGATGCAGGAAAACAATGAATTCTAACAAACACAATGAATCCTTCAGTACTTCTCACGAATCTCTTAAGGATTACAGAGGTGAGTCTAAATGCTTAAGCGTTACAAGATGCATTAACCCATTCCCGACTTCACCAAGTACAACTAGATACACGATTAGCATGTCCTACAGATGGTCTCCAGTTAGCGAATTGCCATATTTCTGTTTAAAGTCTCAGCTCTAAACAGAAATATCGGAAATACATATCTTTAATACTTTGTGATTGTGATTGCCTGCTGGTTGAGCTCAGGGGACATCTGTGGAGGACCCAGCAGTTAGGAGACCCCCCCACCACAACTCCATTCCCGATCCCCACCCTCGATCCCCAGCTGGGACATTGCTCACATTCAGAAAGTTATGATTCAGCTCATAGAATTGTGGCTGGATGTCAAGCACGAGTGATGAGTGTATTGAATAAAGGACATTGACTTGAAAAGAGAGGTAACAGCTTCAGAGAGTGGAAACAACTAATTGATGAAAATCATACTCGGGATGAAGCAGATCGTTTGCATGGATAGCGTCGAGACAGGTCAAAGAGAGATTGGGAGAAGTTTTCAATTGAATGTTCCAAACAATGAACAGCTTTACCCTTCACTGCAGGGACACAATTACTATTGCTGGAAGGATTCAGAAGCTTTTTATCCAATTTTACAGAAGACTTCAATCGGAAATGAATCGGTACTGAAGGAAAGGATGTAGGCCTATAGCGAAAAATTAGCATCGTGGGACTGGCTGAATTGTTCTTACAAAATGCTAGCGTAAAGTGTTGACCACCGCCAGCGTTATAAACTTTATATGCATCTGTTGACCTATTTCTCCATAGTAAAATATTATAATTGCTGTCAGGATGTCCTGGGTCCTTACCTTGTGGAGCACCCGGAATGTCCTGGTCCTGATTTATTGGATTCAGAGGCCGCAGAGTAGGAAACAATCAATTCTCGTTTTGAATCATCTTTGCTTTCAATCACTCGGTTTTTACTGTATCTTGTCATCAATCTATTTGAGTAAAGGTAATGAATTCGTATCGTGGCGCTATTCATCTCATATTAACCCGACTCTGCAGCTGAGAATTTGCGCAATTCCCTTCGCAGGATAATTTCCCACTGACAGCAGAGCAATGATTAGTTTCCCCTGGAGATAGTCTCCAGTTAGTTATTTGTGATATTTCTGTTTCGAATGTTAGCTCTAAACAGGAATATTGGAAGAAAATTACTTCAATATTTGAGATGGCGATTGTCTGCTTTCCATCTTGTAATAACTGTCAGTAAAGCTCCATGTGAGGTGTATACAAGGCTTGTGCTCCACCATCCCTTCTGCTCGTTGCGCTTTGGGACATCTGTGGAAGACCCGCAGGTAAGAAAACGTCCTCCCACCCCCAAATCCAGATCGGAAATTAATTGCTCACGTTCATAATATTATAATGGAACATTAAAAAAATGTTTGGGTTCAATCCAATCGTGAGAATAAAGGGCATTAACTTGAGTAAAGAGATAACAGCTTTTGTTTGGGTGAACAAATGATTGATGGAAATCATATTCGGATCGAAGGAGATCAGTTGCCTGGATAGAATCGGGCAGTTCGAAGAGAGGTTGAGAGAAATTTTCAAGTGATGTTCAAAATAATGGACAGCTTAAACATTAATTATAGAAGAACGGTTATAATTGCCAGAAGGATTCAGAACCGTTTTATCCAATTTCACAGAGAACGTCAACCGGTAACAAATAGGTATTGAAGCAAAGAATGCAGGATTACAGGGGAAAGTCAGGATTGTCACAAAATCATAGGATCATAGAATCCCTACAGTGCAGAAGGAGGCTATTCAGCCATTCAATCTGCACCAACAACAATGTCACTTCGGCAATATACCCGTGAACCACATATTTATCCCGCTAATCCCTCTAACCTACACATCCCAGGATAACTAAGGGGAAATTTAGCATGGCCAATGCACCTAACCTGCACATCTTTGGAATGGTTACATTGTTCTGACAGCAATTTAGTGCAGACACCTGACTGACAGCCGCGTTATAAACTTCCAGTGCATCTGTTGAATTGCACCAAAAGTCGATATGACCCAGTTTCTCTCTGTGAAAATATTATAATAGTGGTCAATATATTCGGGGTTCCAACCGTGAACAGCCGTTTCCCTGCCTGATTCCTAACAAATAGTTATAGGAGGTTAAACTGTTTACTGATCACGCCCTGGGTAAAAATCAGTTAAAGGGTACAGTCATAAGCACAAACTTCACCCTGATCCGTAGAATCCATCACCACACCGCCACTTATTAAGAGCAGGGTCTGACTTAAATCGTGTCATATTACGAAGTTGTTTAAATAAATCACTGATCAGTTTGGACAAAGTGATTTATTCTGTGTGTCTGATAACAACGGCTACCTTCCCGAGACTCTTTCAGTCTCACTGAGAAACTGTCTGCCGTCTCATGCTGAAACCTCTTAGTTTTCAATCACTAGATTTTTCACTCAATCTTGTCACGATTCCATCTGACTAAATGTCACATATTGTCATCATGGTTAATCTCGGTATTCGGGCTTCTGGCACATTAATTAGATTCTACAGCCTTAAATTTGTGCAACTTCCTTCAAAGCTTAATTTCCCAGTGACAATAGAGGAATGATTGGTATGTTCTGGAGGGAATGCTCTTTAGTTATTTGCGAAATTTCTGTTTGAAGTCTTAGCTCTGAAGAGGAATATTGGAGGTAAATATATACACTATTTTATTATGATTGTCCGCTGCTGCTTGTACTTACGGGACATTTTTGAGGACTCCGTATTTAAGGGCACCCATTCCCTAGCACAAGCTCGGATATTAATTGCTTACACTCAGAAATATAAGATGCAACTTCATAAAATATTGGTTCAGTTTTAAGCAAGACCAGGAAGTGTGCTGAATAAATGACATTCACTTGTGAAAAGAGTTAACAACTTGAGGGATGATGAAAAAATGATTGATGACACTCAAACTTGGGATGAAGCAGCTCAGTTGCATGGATGTGAAGAAGACAGATTGAGAGTTTTCAAGTGATGTTCAAAGCAATGAACAGTTTAAAGATTATCTACAGAGAAACTCTTGCCATTGCTGAAAGGATTCCGAAGCAGTTTATCCACTCTCACAGAGGATGTCACAGGGAAACGTCTGAGGACTCAAGGTTCTTGATTCAAACGTGTATAGAAGGATTAGGAGGATTTCATTGAAACTTATGGAATAGTGAAAGGCCTGGATAATGTGCACGTGGCAAAGGAGTTCCCATTATTAGAAGAGATTAGGATCGGAGGGCACAACCTCAGAGTAAAGGGACGACCTTCAGGACGGAGATGAGAATGAATTTCTTTAGCCACCGGGTGGTGAATCTATGGAATTCATTGCCACAGAAGGTTGCGGAGGACAGCGTTATTGCGTGCATTTTAGGCGGAGATTGAAAGGGTCAATAGTCACACAAATCGAAAAATCACACGGGCGGAAAAGCAACGGTCTTCACAGTCAAAAACCAAGGCCATTAATCTGGCAACGTACATTATTCAGACATCTGCAACTGGAAAATGGGAGTCATCCACAGATACAAGCTGTACGATGTAGTTTCCATGCTGATTGGCGATTATAATGAAGCAAGCGTAAAGTGATTGTGATTGGTTTATGCTAACTACTTGTAATCGGTGTTGAAAACTTTAATTGCTTTTATCTCCTGGAATACACCAATGAGGCTAGCTACAGGGATGTGACTTGTAGCTTCCCAGCGTCCTTGCCAGGGCTTGCTTGAAAACACCTGTTTAAAAGAACTACGTCATTTGTCTTGTTACTCAGAGGGTAAAGTTGCCATTAATTAAAAGGCTGACATCAAAACCCATAAAAATGTGGCGACGAGGATGGGATTTTGCTCAGACTGCCTGGGGTTAGAGATGAATATGAATCATCTGATTGACACTCTGAGCTGAGCTGTCGTAAAAGCAGCAATAATAGCCGATTTAACAAGAGAAATCCGAGTCCAGAGGAAATCAGACAAAGGGAGGTTTTGAGGGTAGAGCCCACAGTGATAAACTGCGATCGTGCAGAGGGTTCCAACGACAACGGGCCAAGGTGAAACCTGAAAAGGGGTCGCCAAAAAGCTTGTAAGCTGAAAAGTCGGTAAGCCAAAAAGACAGTAAAGAAAAAGGCGACAAACCGAAAGGTGGATCGTGAGGAATGGGTAGAATTGCTCTTTAAAAAATGATTAAGCTGCACTGCAGTTATAAGATGTGTAAAAGTTAAAATGCAGCCAATTAATATCTGTCCAAACGCAATTCGACTGTCTTGAAAAAAAGGAATTTTGTGTTGTAGATTTAAATTACAGATATAGAAGTCAATCAGGCACTGGAAATTACAGCTTGTGTTGTTCTGTCACTTTCAGCTGGAAATTGAAAGATTTTCGATTAAAATGTATGAGCTGAGGGTATCTCCACATTGCGTGCTAATTTCTGTTTGGGGTCTGTAGGAAAGTTAACTTTTTCAACAGACAGTTGATTTGATTTTAAACCGCTGTGATACTCGTGGATATGTTAGTTTATAATGGCAGATTTATGAGAAGCAGTTTAATGTTCAAATTTGAAGGGTACGCTGGAGGCATGTACATGTGTGGAAATGTGATAGCCTTAATTTGATAAGGTTAATTCAACAATTAGGACATTTGAAGTGATTATGAAAATCCTGTGTTAGCTTGATCTTGCATCAAAACGTTTTGACACGTTGAAATAAATATTCCTGATACAATTGCCAATGAAAAGATAATTGTAGAATTAGATTCTGAGAGTCCTGGGTCCCGAATAATTGCTAGATTTCTTAAAGGAGTGATAACGTAGTTACGATTGTTTGAGAAATTTTACTGCACCTCTTTTAAAACTAGCAGAGACAGCTGATGGTGTATGTTTTTTTCCAGGAATTGGGAATTACATGAATTAATGTGCTGGATTGACAGGTATGTTCAGATGAAATAATCTATTCTGCTCCAAGCAGGATGGAATTGTTTTTCTTTTGGTGTGGTAGGTAACTGCAAATGGAACAAGACTTGCAGTCACTTGAAGATGTTTGAGAATTTATGTGTATTGAAGCCAGCATGGGCAGACAGTGCAAGTGAACCAATTACAATGCTGGGGAAGTAACTACTCACAGAAAATAATCTGGTCCATATTCTGAATACGAGAAGGATGAAAACCATCAGGTTGTGGCGGGATCAATGGGAAATCCTCCTGTCCGCACCTGGGCAGATTATTACAATTAGTGACAATGGAAATAATCCAGTGGAATAGATGAACGTTGAAGGAAAGGAACACGGATGTGAAGTGCAGATGAGATGTGAGGAAGAGAGGAAGTGAACAGGGTAATAAACAAGTCGTTATAGGGAAGCTGATGTGACCCTGTTTGTCAAAGGGTTATAGTAAAGTGAATGCAGAGCCAAGAGCAGCATGGGCAATGGTTGAACAGGGGAGACCGGAATTAAAGATGATATTCACTTGACGGTTAATGAGAACGACTATGGTGATTAAAGAACATTGAAAGGTATTCGAACAAAATAACACTGTTTTGGTGGTAGCTACGAATGTAGGAACAACGTTTCTTTGAAGAGATAAGATGGACGCTAATGGATATTTGGATGGCCACAATACGGTTTGAATTTGGGACAATTCTGAGAAAGGGAAAACGTGCTGTTACCAAGCTACATTTAAAATGATGCTATTGAAGACGAAGAACGAACAATCAAATTATGTTACTGCCTGGAATCAACTGAAAAGTTTCGATTTCTGTTTTACAGATGCTATGAAGCTAACCGAATAGGATACGTAATTGAGAAGATAGAGACCGGAAATAATCAGTAAATTGGATTTGGGATGTGAAATGCAATGAATATACATCATTGGCACTGATGTGCATTCTAGAGAAATGAAAGTATAGATGGGCTAGTAAATTGTTAGTTTTATCTTGGTAATATTTGTGTCCTTGTTTGTTTTAATGTGCAGAATTTGAAAACCTGACTGCCACCCGGGGCATTTGGACCATATATGGAGAGAAATGTCAAAATCTTCTGATAAAATTACCTGAGAGTCAAGAAGGCGTTGGTAGGATATTGAGGTGCTGTACAAGTATGCACATGTGTTACTTATGAAGAAACTGATAAGCAAGAAACCAGTTCCAAAAGACGCATTCTGTGGTTTGGATCTGGTTCAAATTACAGATTGAAGAACAGGTCTCAGACATACACACTACTTGATCAACAACGCGGCATGAAATGAGAAATGGGACCAAAGGGAAAGTGGTCGCCCCAAGAAGCACCAGAAGATTCTTCTTGGGGTTTTACCACAGGGCACTGCAGACTGGACAGAACAATATGTTAAATATAGACAGCTGGTGATAGTGGTGAAAGGGAATGGGAAGGAAAACAGCAGAATTTTGCCAGAAGTGCACGATGTGCGCCCAGTACTACCCTGGAAAGACAATCCGAAGAAAAACTACATCACCAGCCTCTTCCCAGAGAACTTTCGGAACAGACGCAGGTTGATTTTATAAGTCCATTAAGTGTGACAGGCTGCATTGTAATATGGTCTGTTGAAACACAATTTGAGCAGTTACTGTTTGAAACCCATAGAAACATAGAACATAGAAGCAGGACGAAGCCATTCTGCCCCTCAATTCTGCTCCACCAATATTTATATTCAAGGCTGTCCATCCAGTTCAAGAGCCTGATCCCACCTTCTCTCCATATCCTTTCATCCCCTTTCGACTCAAGTGTAATTTCTAATTGCATCTTGAACACATTCAATGTTTCGGCCTCAAGTGCTTGCTGTGGAAGAGAGTTCCATAGATTCACGACTCTCTGGGTGAAGGAATTCCCTCTCATAACTGTCCCAAACGATATCGTCAGAATCTGACATCTGATGCTGGAAACCTCCAACATCGGAAACATCCTTCTTGCATCTACCCTGTCAAGTAATGTAAGATCTCTCTGGTTTTGTATGAAATTCCGCCTCATTCTTCTGATCTCCAGACAATGCAGTACTAATCGACTCAATCTCTCCCCATACAACATTCCCTCATCCCAGGAATCAGTTTCACAAACCTTGTCAACTTTTCTGGAAGGGGAAGGAGAACACAACTATATACAAAATTCCGGGTGGTGCCTCATCAATGCGTTGCATAATTGCATCAAAACATTCCTGCTCCCTCGACTCGAATTTTCGTGCGATGAAGGCCAACTTGACATTTGTCTTTTTAAATTCATGCTGCAATTGTAGGCTTACTTTCATTGATTGGTTTGCAAGGACACTTAGGTCTCGTTGTACATGCCCCACTGCGAAATTATGGTAATTGTGATCGTAATCTGCCGTCCCGTTTTTGTTACCAAAGTGCATACCCTCACATTTATCGACATTCTATTCCACATGCCCCCTCACATACACATCTTAATCACACTGAATCTTTGTTGCATCCTCCTCACAGTCCACCCTCCTACCGCCCTTTGTGTCAACTGAAACTTTGGAGACATTAGAAATAACAACGTTATCTAAATCATTGGTACATTCAGTGGATAGCTGGCACCACAACACTGATTCTTGCAAGACCACACTATTCGCTACCTGTCATTTGGTTTCTCCCTGCTCCCTAAAAAAAATCTAACCACCTCAACACACTTCACCAAATTCAAATTGCTTTAATTTTACAAGCCAATCTCTTATGAGGGACTTTGTCGAAAGCCTCCCAAACATTCAAATAAACTGCAGCTACTGGCTCCCCATAATTGACTCTACTTGTTAGACTCTCGAAGAATTCCAGTAGATTTGATGAGCATGATTTCCCTTTCACAAATCCATGTTGACGATGTTCAATTATGCCACTGTTGCCTCGGCGTTTTGCTGCAAAATTTCTGAAAGTGGATTTTGGAATTTTCCCCGCTAGCGGTGCCAAGTCTTACTGATCTATAATTTCCTGTTTTCTCTCTGCCTCCCGTTTCACATAGCGTGGTCAGATTGGCTGTACTCGAATCTGTAGGAACCGTTCCGGCGTCTATAGATTTTTGGAAGATGACCACCGATGCATCTATCATATTTTGAGCCGCTTCCTTAAGCACAACAGAAAGTAAATTATCAACCCATTGCTGCTTATCAGCCTTCAATCCCATCTGTTTCCCCAAAACCATTTTATTTACTAATCCTTATCTCCCTCCGTTCCTCTCGCTCATGAAACCCTGTGCTTCCCGACATTTCTGGTATTTTATTTGTGTCAACCTTTGTGAAGACAGAACCAAAGTATGCATCTAATTTGTTTGTCTTTTCTTTGTTGCCCATTATCAATTCCCCTGTTGCTGACTGTAATGGTTCTACATTTGTCTTCACCAATTTTTGTCTCCTCACTTATCTGTATAAACATTTACAGTCAATCTTAATGTTGCCTGCAAGATTTCTCTCATGCTCTATTTCCACCTCTCAATCAGTCCCTTGGTCATGCTTTGCTGAATTCTAAACTGATCCGAATCTTCATGCCTGTTATTGGATTGGCCAATTTATATGCCTCTCCCTTGCATCTAACTTCATCTCTAATTTCCTTTGTAAATCATGGTTTAGCCACCTTTCCAGTTTTCCCTTTGCGCAGACAGGAATAAACAATTGTTGATATTTAGCCATGCACATCTTGAATTTTGCCATTACCTATCCGCCGTCATCCCTTTAAGTAACTTTTCCCTATCTATCATTGACTAACCGTGCCTCAGATCATTGTAATTGGCTTTAATAAGATTCAGGACCGTCGTCTAAAAATCAACTGCGCCACTCTCAATCTTGATGAAAAAATTATATTGTGTTTTGGTCTGTCATCCACAAGGAGTCTCATTGAACTTGATTGCCAATTACCCCTTTTTCATAACACGATAGTCAGTCTAGAAAGATCTGCTCCCTCGTTGGTTCCTCAGCGGATTGGTGCAGAAAACCTTATTGCATACGCTCCAGGAATTCCTCCTCTGGAGTATACTGACCCAACTGAATTTGCCCAATCTATATGCAGATTAAAATCATCCATAATTGCAGATGTTCCTTCATCACATGCATCTACAATTTCCGTCTTAATGATATTGCCAATATCACCACTACAGCCCCTCCCAACGTTTCTTTTGCTCTTGGTGCTTCCTCACTCTATTAAAATAGATTCTGCACTGCCGGAGCTAATAACCTTAATTATTAGCTGGTTAAGGAGGAAATGTTAATTTCCTCCTTAACCAGCAAGTTATATTTTCGTCTGCTCTTCCTAAATGCTGAATTTCCCTCCATGTTCAGTTCCCATCATTGGTCACTCTGCAGCTAGGTCTACGTAAACCCGACTATATCATATACTTTACATCCATTTGCAAATGAGACAGTTTGTGGAGAAAATGGGAACATGACAGGTTGCATCTGGGTAGGACGGGAGTCAATGTCCCGGATAGTGGCAGGGGGAGGGGAGGTGCAGCAGCGTGGCAGTGATCGTAGTGGGGTGACACAATATTTGCTTCTGCTGGCGGGAGAGTATGAAGTGTGTTGGGAGTGTGATTGAAGCCTGAGAAAGGAGACAAAGTGGGAGAATCAAGGATAAAGTAAAAGGCAGAAATTTAAGAAGGAAAAGTGGAAAAGAGAAAAGACAATGGCAAAAACAAATGGGGCCACAGTGAAAATTCAAGCTAATATATCTAACAAGGTTGAAAAGACAGGTCGATATCCTTTGCATCTGAACATGTGCACCATTTCATATCAGGTAGATGAACTATTAACGCAAATAGATATAAACAGCGACGATGTGGATGCAATTTCAGAAGTGCAGCTATGATGTCACCAATGCTGGGAACTGACCATGCAAGGGTACTATTTGTTTAGGATGGAAAGAGAAATAATGTAAGGAGGAGATGCAGCATTGTTCGTAAATGAAGAAATCAATGTAATAGTGAGGAATAGTTTTGGCAGTGAAAATCATGATGTTGAACGCATTTGGGCATGCAACACCAAGGGAGAACAATCAATATTCAGTAGTCTGTAGGCCTCAAAAACGTTGTAATTATAAAGGAAAGTAGGAACCTAGAAATCAGGATGCATACAAAACGGGTACAAATGTAAATATGGGTGACATTACTTTACATATATATCAGAAAAACTGATTTTAAAAAGTGTATGGTGCATGGGAGTTCGTGAAATATGTGAAATGCACATGTTTTTTATTCTCTATTTAGAGAATGACTTCCCATGAACGCTAGAAAACCACTGGTCAAGTGAGATGACGGAACCATAGGTAATCAGTATTAGACACAAGATAAATGGTGTTGTTGAAATTAATGGATTTAAAGGCTGACTGATCACCATGGCCTAACAATCTGCATACCAGAACATTGAAGCAATATGTCCTGGAAATATTTGACGCATCGATGGTCACCTTCCAATATGCTATATACAGTATGCAGCAGTTCCCACTGTAACCCACAATGTAAAAATGGGAGCGAGAGAAAATAAATATAGACAGTTAGCATGGCACGAATTGTGGGAAACATACTGGTTCCATGATAAAAGGTGTGTTAAGTGCACATGTGGAAAGCATTAACGGGATTGGACAAAATCAGCATGGGGTTATGAACGGCAAATAATGTCAACGAGAGTTTTTGAAGATGCAACCAGTAGATCGATGAAGGAGAAACAGAGCTTGTGGTGTATTTGGGAAAAGCGAAGGCTCTTCACAGGGTCCATCAAACAGGTTAGCGGGCATAATTAAAGCACATGGTATTGTAGGAAATGCAGTGGCAATGAATGATAATTTGTTGACAGACAAGAAATAGTGAGTGACAATAAATGGGTCTTGCGAAGAAATGCGAGAAGGCTTCAAGGTGTTTTAGACAAATAGAGTGATTTGCCATCATATAACGGATGCAGCAAAATGTGCCTAAAGTTGAAGATATATAAAGTTGAAGTTATATATAAAAAAGTGAAGATTATTATTCAAATGTTGTTATATTAGGAAGTCTGGATGGACAAAGGGATCTGGTGTCCTTGTACAGAAGTCATGAAAGGGGTGAAATAGGTGCAGCAAACAATTAAGAAGGCAAATGCTATGTTAGCATTCATTGCTAGGTGATGAGGAAGGCAAAGGATAAGTTGCTCTTAATCGCAGGATTATTCAATTCAGATGTAGCAATGAACCGCGTGGGACCAGAGGTGAGCTGGCAAGGTGGATACAAAACTGGCTTGCTCAAAGAAGACAGAGGGTAGAAGTGGAAGGGTGCGTTTCTTAATGGAGGGCTGTGACATGTGGTGTTCCTCAGGGATCAGTGCTGGGAACTTTGCTGTTTGTAATATATATAAATGATTTGGAGGAAAATGTAACTGGATTGATTCGTAAGTTTTCGGACAACACAAAGGTTGGTGGATCTGCGGATAGCGATGAGGACTATCAGACGATACAGCAGGATATAGATCAGTTGGAGACTTGGGTGGAGAGATGGCCGATGGAGTTTAATCCGGACAAATGTGAGGTAATGCAGATAGGAAATATACAGTAAATGGCAGAACCCTTAAGAGTATTGATAGGCAAAGGGATCTGGGTGTACAGGTACACAGGTCACTGAAAGTGGCAATGCAGGTGGAGAAGGTAGTCAAGAAGGCGTACGGCATGCTTGCCTTCATCGGTCGGGGTATTGAGTTTAAAAATTAGTCAGTCATGTTGCAGCTTTATGGAAACTTCGTTAGGCCGCACTTGGAATATAGTGTTCAATGCTGTTTGCCGCACTACCAGAAAGATGTGCAGGCTTTGGAGAGGGTACAGAAAAGATTTACCAGGATGTTGCCTGGTATGGAGGGCAATAGCTATGAGGAGAGGTTCGACAAACTTGGTTTGTTCTCACTGGAGCGACGCAGGTTGAGGGGCGATCTGATAGAAGTGTACAAGATTATGAGAGGCATGGACAGAGTGGATAGTCAGAAGCTTTTTCCAGGGTGCAAGAGTCAATTACTAGGGGGCACGGGTTTAAGGTGCCGTCTCAGGTGCTGTCTCAGGATACAGGGTAGACCATTTAGAACTGAAATGAGGAAATAATCATTCATTCAATTTATAAGAATCTGTGTAACTACCTCCCACAGAAGATTGTGGAGGCCATTTGCTGAAAGAATTCAAGGAAATGACTTACTTTTCAATTTGAATGGCATCAAGGGATATGAGGAAAAAATCAGGAATATGACATTGAAACAGCGTCAGCTATGAACGTCTTAAATGGTGGAGTCAGCTTGATGGGAAGAATACCTGAGACATGCTATTTCCTTCCAGTGAAAAACATAATGTGCCCACGTATCCTTATGTTCCTGCACACAATTTGGAATTGCCTCATTGAGTTTAAACTGCCAATCATCATTCATTCTCGAAAAAGTGTCCTTCACAAATGCCTGAATTTAATTTATGTTTTCCCGCGTATTTCAATTAAAACTTTTACCTCTGGCCCTTTGTTAATATCCTTCCCACTGAGTAGATAACCAGCCTATTTTCATCTTCAAATGTTGAAATCATTTTCTTTATGGTAAGTATTTGTTTTGCTTTCGTTATTTCATCAGCATTGATTACATTCGTCCTTATATCCGACTGTGCATTCCCATTGTAAACTCCCTGTCACTCTGAATGACCATCGTTCTCCACTTCTCTCTGACTCTACTGTTTATCCCACATCATATCCACATAATCCCTGCGCCTTTGCCTCGAGGTTGCAATATCTAGAATAATTCCAGCTGAAAAAAACACAATGTACAACTTGACTTATGTACAATAAAAGGAAAACACTTTTCTCAGTAACCCTCTCGTTACTTAGACAAAGATATGCATTATCTGCATCAGATATGGTCAGCGTTAGTATGCCCATGCTCCTGGTTTAAGAATTTTTTTTTTTCAATTTCAGGCAAACACATGTTCCATCATACTAGATTTCATCGTCTGGATGTTTCCTCGAAATTGACATTATTCTTACTGGTCTCTGATACTGTGGATTATTCCTCTCAACTTATATAAACAGAGTTGAACAGCTTCAAGTCAGAAACCTGTGGAATCACTCCCACAGGCAAAGTGGAGATGGCCAACCCCTTCATTATTTCCATATTTTCCTCATTCAGTGACATGCATCCATCACAGTTTGGCCCGCTAAATTATCTAACTCCTCATGGTACATAGTTGCTGAAACTAAAATAGTTAAATTAAACTGTTTGTTCAGTTGTTCTAATTCATGTTTGTTTCCATGAATCCTAATTGTGTCACAGGAGGGTTTCCCTCTTCTATTAATAAGAGATTCATGACAACTTGTTGTTCCATTGCGTCAGTGAAGACAGCAGCACCAAGTGTAACAAGGGTCATCGGGTCCAGGTGGAGGAAGAGGAGAGAACACAATCTGAGGACAATAGGCAGGAATGTTACAACAAAGGATCAGAATCTGAAAACAATAAATTGGAATGCTAGAATAATGGATCGCGATCTGAGAACAATAAACTGGACTGTTACAGAAACGGATAGGAGTTTAATCCATGGTCTCTATTATCTGTCTCAAGAATGGATATCATTAGCACAGCGGATAAAATACCTACTTCACGTTATTCAAGCGGGATATTATCCAATTCTGGCTATTATTGGAATCCCTGGTAAGTCTATATCTTTCATTCATTCTATACCACGTATGTACTGCATTGTTCTACGTATCATTACAAATTTGGTGAAAAAAATGAAACCATATTCTTCAGTTCCACTCACTAACTCCTTGGACTAGCTGCCGGCTCTATTCCCCTTTCAGGCTGCCCTCTGCTCACAACCTATTATTTTGAATTTGAATTAATTTATAACCCCATATTCTCTCCATCATAAATACTGAAATCTGCCAAATCTATGGTATGACCAACAACCATCTCTGCCTCAGCCGAGCTGCTGAATACACCCTCATCTGTTTCTATCTTAAATTCAGATTCGACATTTCTATGCGATCGTACCAACAGCTTGTTTCCTGGACTTTGATAAACTTTACCTCTTTCACTATCCTAATTCACACAAAATAAATAATCCTTGTACTTTTATTTTAATTATTCATTCATGATTATGGGCGCCACTGACTCAACCAGTCATTATTGCTCATCCCTTAATCGTCTTGGAAAGGGGGAGGGGGGAGGTTACGAATGAACCACATTGATGAGGAACAAAGGAAGGGAGGAACGGGAGAATGGGAAAGAAAGGAAGAAAAAAAGGAAGAAAGAAGGAAAGAAAGAGAGAAAGAAGGAAAGAACGAGAGAAAGAAAGAGAGAAAGAAAGAGAGAAACAAAGAAACAAAGAAACAAAGAAAGAAAAAAGAAAGAAACAAAGAAAGAAAAAGGAAACAAACAAACAAACAAAGAACGATTGTCTATGTGTGAATGTCTTCAGTGTTTTTGTGTGCGTGTGCCCCTCGATTGCTGTTTTTTTCCCCCTGTTCCTTGCAAAGAGTGATTGTGGACATATGTCTACGACAATGCATGTGACAGCATGTAAAGTGAATGTGTGTGTCTGTTTCTGCATGTGTATGCATGTGCGCACGCATGTGTTTGTGGGGGAGAGTGTGATAATTTATGTTCATGCATTTTGGGATGTGTTTGTGTGTGCCTGCAGTGTGTGTGTGTGTATGTGTGTGTGTGTGTGTGTGTGCATTTCTGTGTGTGCCTCCGTCCGTGCAGAGTTACCTTGTGTGTTTGTCCTGATGTATGGTAGGCAGAAAATGACAATCCGAACTTGCAATGTGATGTTTGGCTTACCCAAATCTCCAGGTTAGTTTACTTCACGCGGATGTATACTTAGGTAATTTGCCCTTCGAACCTGCTGACAGAATGCGGGAGTGATTCATCAAATGTTTATGAGGAAATGTTCGAGTGTCGACAACAACAATGTGATGTCTTGGTCAACAGAAATTCAGTTGTGGACACATTGAACAATGGCGTTTTTTGTTAAATTTCCGGAAATCAGTGAATGGAAGAAGAGGCTGAATGTAAAGTTTCAGCTCCAGTCAGCATTTAGTATTCCATTTCTTCGTTACAGCGTCTCTACCGCAATTCAAATTAAAAGCGTAAATGATACAACCCCCAATTTATCTCAAAGAGACAATGGTAAAAAGGTTCAAACCTGCAACGCTTTAAATAATTATTATAAGGACCGTTCGTAAGCGGCCAGTATTTCTTCCCTGCATTCAAATCGCTTTTTTGTAATTCATAGAACATTGTTTTTGTCGAACTAAGTCTTGATGGTTGATTGTTGTTTAGATTTTTGCATTTCACACATTTTAATCAATGAAGCAAAAAAGGGGATACAATTCATTTGGTTTGTAAATTTAGAAGAAAGCCTCTTCTGTGACTTCGAAAATAATCAGCAACACATGTGAAGAAAAAAACTTCATGATGTTGCTATAAGTCAGGCCCCGGAAATGATTAGAAATTAACCCACATTTCCGCTGTCCATAACACATCATTCAACGCAGGTCTTATCTGCCACCCTGATGCTCCACCATTCCTAAGTTCACATATTATCCCGGGATCACTCGTTGGCATCCGACTTTTTAATCATTATTTGTTTGCCACCCCCACCTCCATCAAATGTGTGCCACCCTTCATTCTTCCTTTCACTTTCCCCGCACCTCTATTTGTCACATTCTTAAATTCACGCATCCTATCTCCTAAAATTATTGTTTTGTTTCTATCAATAAATTGCATTGTGTAGGAAAACTTTGGAAATTTCAGTAAGACCTACAGCAAGCTAGTAATATTGCGTAAAGCCAGAAGTATAATTGATTTGTGTATTTCTCTTTCGTACAGTGAATTTTGTCACGATTGTGATCCTCAAGTGCAAAAACTGTGGTCTCTCCAAATGTGTCACTTGTTATCTGGTCTCTATGGCAGTGGCAGATCTCCTTGTCGTGATCCTCGACCTGATTTGGCGACATATTCCAATTGTTTATTGGGTTGAGTTCTATTTTATGTATTCGATTCATGTTTGTAATATCCACGCCGTGCTACTTTATGCAGCCACTGACTGTTCTGTATGGTTTACTGTCACTTTCACTTTTGATCGTTTTGTGGCCATTTGTTGCACGAAACTGAAAACTAAATACTGCACCGAAAAAACAGCCGCTTTTATCCTGGGAACAGTCATAGTGCTGAGCTGTTTGAAGAACATTTTCTGGTATTTTTTGTTCAAAGGTCGGTATCTGTTGGTGAACATTCCCTGGTTTTGTGACTTAACAAAGGACGTCATGATCTCTTCGGTTTGGGGAACAATCGAGTTCCTCCACAACATACTAACACCGTGCCTTCCGTATATCTTAATATTGCTGCTCAATGTTGTCACTGTCAGACATATTTTAGTGAGTAGTAGAGCCCGCAGAAGGCTCCGGGCTCACAACAGTGGCGAAATACGCAGAGACCCAGAGATGGAGAGTCGAAGGAAATCCATCATTCTACTCTTCGTTATTTCGGCCAATTTCATCTTGTTATGGTCAACCTTTATGGTTTACTCGATATGGAAACGGATGAGGATTTTGGGATATCATTCTATATGGATTGATGAGTTTGTTCTAGAATTGGGCTTCATGTTGCAGCTGCTGAGTTGTTGCACAAATACTGCAATTTATGCTGTGACTCAAACTAAGTTCAGGGAGCAGCTGAAGAATTTGCTGAAATATCCCTTTGCTCATCTCATTAAATTCAATAAATAGCGAAAAGTATGAAATTCATGACATTTTATCGAGTTTCTCAAATGCTTGCACATTTTCTCCTGGGTAGTATGGGGGAGACGTTTGTGTGTGTGTGTGTGTGTGTGTGTTTGTGTGTGCGTGCGTGTGTGTGTGTGCGTGTGTGTGTGTGTGCGCGTGTGGCAGGATGGGGGAAGGCTGGGTGGGTGTCTCGAAATTGCCCTGGGTCTTCTTCAAGAAATCCCTGATATCATGGTGAATGAAGACGAATATCAGTGCCGGTGTCCAGGGGTGGGAATTGTTACCCATTATGAACTGGGAATGGCGTTGGTGCCTGATTCGCATTGTGGCCTCAGAAAATGAGTGGGAGATGCAACACATGGTGATCTGGTACTATTGTCAGAGCCTGGACAACTTGCTGACATCAGGCACTGCTCATTGCCAATTTCTATTGTTGACCTAAAACTCTGTTCGAGGTCTTCTCCCCGAGGTGACCAGGGAATCTGCGTGGGCTTTTTCTCATAATCACCTCTGTTAATGAACAGTAACACTTACCCATTGTAACATGGGAAGATAGGCAATACCTGTTCCCCATGTCAAAATGCAGCTCTACTCTTAGGAGAAACACGCTCACCAAGTACACCAGCTGCCGAGAGATTCATACACACAAACGTCATTGCTTATTAGGGAAATCACGCACATCAATGCCATTGGCTTTCGGGGAAATCACAAATTGAACACATTGGCTTTGGGGGAACAATCACACATATATCGCTTATCAGCTTTTGCACAAACGCAAACCACGTTTTCAGTGGTTTTGGGGGAATTCTACAAAATAACTAATTGACTTCGGGGAGTGGAATCTCACCCCAAGATTAAAGGCTTTTAGGGAATTATAAACGCTATGGGATGAATGGCGCATACAAAACTGAATGTCTATGACTACAAACATTGAATTGATTAGCTGTGGGAGAGTGCTACATGCTGAGATCATAAGCTATTGCAGCAATCAAAATTATACACCTCTTTGACAAAGGGTCAGTACTAAAATGAACTCACCAGCTATGTGAGGAATTCTACCAGGGATATCATGGGATATGGAGGAAAGAGAATCAGAGGTCATCCTGTGTGGGGGAATCACAAAGACAAAGCTCATCGGATACATGGGTCTTTGGGGACTGTCTACTCACTGAGTAGAATTGCATAGAAATATTCCGTACACATAATATCACAGGTACCACAATCCAAATTCCAGGGTGCTTATGTCCCACCGGAAGGACAGACCAAGAAATGGTGGCTGCACGGAGGTGTACAGTTGGAAATGAATTGCATAAGATGTCCTCAATATCGAGTCTGGATTACTTGAAATTTCGCGGCACATGGGCAAGAAACATCCTGCTGATTACCATGAAGCGGGTTCAATACCCATTCCCGAGACTTGTCCCGTCGTGCAACAACAGATCAAGCTGTCCAGAGCCAAAAGGACATAACTGCTAAAATGGAGTTACGGCTGGCGGAGAGGGAAGGAACAAATGGCAAAAATGTTTCACCTCATCCTCACCAATCTGCCCACCCCAGGTACATCACTCCAGTGCACTGTCGGTAGAAGTGACAATTGCATAGCCACAGTTTGTAACGTCATTGCCTTCTGCACCCCTACTCTACTGTTACGACACAGGTTCAATGGAGAGTGCAGGAGTGCATGCCAGGAGCAACACCAGACACATCGAAAAACTTGGTGTCAACCTGGTGAAGCTACAGTACAGGGCTACTTGCATGCCAAGCAACATATACAGCAAGTGATAGACAGTGCTAAGCAATCCTCCAACCGATAGATCAGATCTAAGATCCGCAGTTCTGCAACATGCAGCCGTGAATTGGTTGGAAATCATAAAATTAACTGGAGGAGGAGGCACCCCAAATATCCCCATACTCAATTATGAGAAATAAGATTTGATATTGCCTTTGTCACTGTAAACACTTTTCGACGATCCATCCAGATTTGTTGTTTTCCAATCGCTTCCGTTACCATTATAATAGTCATAATAGGTGAACTGTTGTTGGTGAAATGCAACTCTGCTTGTCATTCTGGAAAACAAAGTCCATTCGGTTCTGCAATTTTCCTTTCTTTACTGCCCGCATGATAATTGTATTCAAACTAAATCCTGTTTGCATTAGACACATCCCTAATCGAAAGTACTAAGAATGAAAATCCTCTGCCAATCTGCGTGCACAGTAATACACCTCGCAACAGCAGGTTAAAGTTCAACAAGTTAGTTCGGTATCACGAGCTTTCGGAGCACTGCTACTTCATCAGCTGAGTGTAACCTTGAATAAATGCCCTCATCATGGTATGCAGATTTTGATGCCATCTCTCGAATGCTTGTTGCAATTCAGTGTTTATTTATTACTCGCAAGTAGGCTAACATTCACACTGCAATGAAGTTACTGTGGAAATCGAAGTTCAGGATCATAATCTGACAACTTAAACTGTTGCATCCCCGCACTGGTCTTGACACCTGTATGCAGCTGTGAGGAGGACTTTGAACTCTCGACATACGGTATTTCATTTGGTAATGTGCCGACTGGAAAACAAAATTGTTTTCCAGTCTTTGAGATTATGAACAAAGCACAAACGGAATAGATATCGATATTAAATGATTTGTTTTCCTGTATGACTCCTTTTGGTGACAATGGCTCTACTATATCCAAATTGCCTGAGGGACACCCAAGAAGGGCCAAAGGAAGAGGGGCGATGCTACCGTGGAACTCCCAAAATTTAGAGTAGTTTCCCTGAAGTACTCTTCTCCTGTTCCGTGATCTCATCCTGCTCCTCCCGGCTTCCACGTCCAAACAATCAGCATAGTCCAGAAGGGCAAAGGATGATAGGGACTGGTGGTCTTTGTTTGAAAAGCTTATGTTTGGTGTAAACTTGTGCAGTGACCAGTGCAGTTTGTTTCAGTCATCTTGCGCCTCGCGACACTCATTCCAGTAAACATACACAGCCATTACATGATCTCATAAGTTCAATACTGTGAGGCCTCAGTTAGAAACCATGGAGCACCCTGTTAGGATCATTTGGTCATTCAGACTGAGCTGAGGTGACAACTCAATTCATCATTGGATAACGTTTACAAAAAATGCTTTGGATTCCCAATCGTTGAGCATGCCCAGGAAGTAGTTCAATTATGTATTGGAGACCAAACAGAAAGTGGGATGTGAGTTTATGGAAGCAAAATTGATTTGTAATGCAAGATCTGGCATGATTTTACTAAATGAGACACCAGACTGAGTGTGCTGAATTGACTCTTCTTTCTTCTAACTGTAACAAAGTCAAAAATGAACGAAATGCGAAAGCTTATCGACTTCAGTTATCATTCCTGTATTGATTGGCAAACCTAATTCCCCCCAGCATCTCTGGAGAAAAGATTGAGTTTGTGATGCTCTGGATATTTTCCGGCCACTTCTGAAGAAAGTCTTAATTTCAGTGGCATGGCGATGCGAATTATTTATTAGTTTTGGATGTTTATTTCTCACTCATTAGGTCTCTGAATATTGTGCCTGCATGGGATCAGTCACAGTTTGAGATCCATAACGCATGCATGATCAGTGTCCTGGTGAAGTGTTGCATTAGATAGAAACAATGCCTTAGCATGGGAGCTCTATACAGTGGAAAGGTATTGGGCGACATTGGCAATCGGGCGGCACGGTGCCACGCTAGTTAGCATTGCCGCATCACAGCCCCTGGGACCCTGGTTCGATTCCAGGCTTGGGTCACTGCCTGCGTGGAGCTTCCACGTTCTCCTCCTGTCTGCGTGGGTTTCCTCCGGGTTCTCCGGTTTCCTCCCACACCCAAAGATGTGCAGATTAAGTGGACTGGCCATGCTAAATTACCCCTTAGTGTCAGGAGGATTATTGTAAATGCATTGTGTTATGTGGATAGAGCCTGGTGGGATTGTGGTCCGTGCAGACTCGATGGGGCGTATGGCCTCCTTCTGCACTGTGGGAGTCTATGATGAATCTTGGTACGGTCCATGGCTTGACTTTTGACGCGTCTGTATCAGTTGGAAGGTTTATATTTGGGGGAACGTCTGTATGGTTTGAATTGTCGGTATCGTTTTGAAACCACGCATAAATTGGTGGATCTGATCCAGTTGAATGGTCAACGTTGGTTGGGGGGACTGCCTCATTGCAAGGCTCCATATTTGTTGGAGTGTTAATATTGATATGTGTGTGTCACGGGTGTGTGTTTTGGTTCTGAATGGGTTGGAGGGTCCATATCTGTTGAGAGGCCCTCAATCCGTTGAAAAAATGGAATGTGTGCATTACCTGAGATTTTTGTTTTACCCAGTGAATTGGTTTGAGAAATTTATCCATTTGAATTGCTCAGATAGATTGAGCTGTGGAATCATTTATTGAGCATGCTCAGCAAGTAGTTAAATTATATGTTGGAGACCAATTGCTAATGATGCGTAGTAAATAGAACTAATGACAAAATCATGCAACTAAATGACGACAGTTCAAATGGCAACTTTGTCACAGATTGGAGTCGAAAACTTCGAGAGAGTTCCTCCAACATTTGGAATTTCACCTCTGAATATCCAGATCCGAGGGAGGGACGTCGGGCAAACAATATGCCATGTAACGATGGCTTCGATGCTGTTTGAGTATGCAGTACATTGGTTGTCTCTTACAGACCTTTGTTTTACTGGGAACTTTACATGCTTTGAATAGTACGCCATTTGAAATGTGACAACTGAGCCTCGGAAATAAAAAAAATAGCACGATACTCGATTTCAAAATCTGTCCAGTTGTTTCCAAACTGTTGACCGTATTTGCAATCATAATATCACAGAGGTGATAACAGAAGGAAAAGTGATCTGCTTTAGAAACGTTCACGAGAAAAGGTTAATCGGGACAGATTGTCGGTGCCTGCTAAATGACATTTCACATTACAGTGAAAATACTCAGTCAAACTTATGACTGACAGAGTTGCACCGCTGCCTCACAGCCCAAGGGTCCCGCGTTCAATTTTCACCTCGTGTGACTGTAGCCATAAAAAAATATTTAAAGCTCTCATTAATTTTTTATGGGAACTGCTTTCTGTTATTGCTTTTTGATTCCGAATGCTGGATCCATCGCTCATGGTTAACATTATGCTGACACACAATCCGTGATGCAATTTTTTCAGTGACTTTTTTGAAGGATCTCAGTGATTTCATTTTGTTGCCTTCGCTGATAATAAATCTGCTTGTAACAGACAGGTCCTTATCTAAAGTTATTGCGTTTGTGGAATATCGTGCAAATTGAAATCATACCTTAGTATACCCAAAACCTCTGAGGAAAAATGTTAAAGTGAGTTAAAACACACTGAATTTGGGTCAGTAACCAAAGTAGAATACGGGGCACCAGGAACCATTTATGACTGGGATCTTTTCTGTGCATTGAATTTTATTGAAAGTGGGGCAGGAACAAAAATGCAGTCAGCTGGATCAGATTTTACATATTGTTATCTTCTTCATGTGTGCGTTATCTCTCAACTTCATAAAGTTCACTCTGTTTTATAAATGGAATCGTTTGAAACCTTGAGGCGCACAATGAGCCGTCGATGCAAATTCAAAAATGTACATATGTCCCTGTGTTCGGAAAGCGAAGAATCCCCTTTTGGCAAGGGATAACTCTTTAGATTGCAGATGCGAAACTTAACAAAGTGTGTTGCATCTGCATTCTGAAGTGATATGGCAAGAACTGGCCTCGAGCATAAGAGCCATTTACAATGAAGAATACTTCGTCAAGAAAAAATGTGAATGAAACTGTCTTCTCAAGACTATGAAGAGAGTTAATAACATTGGGTTACAATGGGGTTTCTTGAATCAGGGCTTCCATGTAAATTACATCATCACATTACCAACTTGCAGAAGATGCCACGGAATGAAGTTACCCTGGAGATGGTTCCGACCTGCACAATAGATTGGAAGAGAACCCAGCATTACGTTTTGCATTAAGCTGCAACTGTCCTTCGTGATATGATACGGAGATTTTTGAAAGGCATCTCCATTTTTACTCAAGGAAAAGAGCTTTGTCCTGCCCCGGAACACTCATTGAATGGAAGAGCGGGGAATGCTGTGGAATGAGCGGAGGGGGGAAAGCTAAGATTCCTGATTGATCTCATCACACAGGAGAAGCGTGTTTGGGAAATGTTGGGTCTCTTGACCCTCAGAGTGGACAGTGTGCTGGACTTTGTGCTTTCCCAAGATAGGAAGAAAAGCCAATTGAATGCATCATACAGGTGTCAGTTCATTTGATACACATACAATTGTGCTTTCGCCAGCTTTCACGGATGCCACGGTGACAGCACAGCAAAACGTTTGGGAGTGTCACACAGCAGAGAGATAACGACAAACAATTGAATGCAATGAATATATCACAACAGTGCAGCACTGAAGCTGCAGCAGTGGAGTGGGAACGCTTGCAGCAGCATGTTTCTGACTTCCAGAGTGATGTTCAGGAAATGGAATGCTTGAGGAGGGCTTGCCGTGCGAAGACATGCTTGCTTTGTTGAAACAAGACGACTCAGACCTTTCAGGCGAGGCGGAGAGGAGCCTTCAGTATTGGTAGAGGAATCTCCTGAATTTCAGCTAATTGCTAATTGATGATTATTAATGTCATTTCACATTTGGCTTTTAACTTACCACTTTTCTGCATACCTTCGTAACAGGAAATGTTTCGATATTCACCATTTTGTATATTCCTCCTCGCCACTTGTTTAAGTCCCGGCAACCTGTGTTTTACAATTGTCGGGTCACTGTAAACAAGTGATCCCCACAAATTCTGGTTCAGAAAAACAATTTTTGTTTAAACTTGCTTGTTGGTGTTCCCTGCATTTCTCGCAGTGACAACCTCCCGTCCATGAACCGTGACTATATGTAATAATGTAACTGCTAAATATTTAAATGCAGAAACAACCCCGAGCAGCAACACCTATTTCATTGATTCTTAGGCGTTTACAGCAAATTCAGCCAAGCATGTCCATGCCTGTGAGTCCATGTAGACAACAACAGCTGCACTGCCCTCATCTACCTTCTTGATTACCCCTTCAAATAACTCAATCAAATTTCTGATTCTCACAAAGCCATGCTGACGGTCCCGAATCAGTCCTTGCGTCTCTAAATGCCTGTTGATTCTGTCTCTCAAAATACCTTCCAACAACTTACCCTCCAGAGATGTGAGGCTCATTGGCCTGTAGCTCCCAGTTCAAAGATTTTAGACTGTTAGATTTTTTCCCGCCCCCAATTCCCACGCCACCCCCCGCCCCAAACCCACTATCAACCCCGCCACCCCCCCCCCCCCCCCGACACACACACGCACATATCATGTGTTTTTTTTTGTTCCCTTGGCTTGCAATAACACCACCCCACGCCTCGTACAGACGCTCATCTCTCTTCTGTGTACCCACTGAGCATTGAACATTATCTCTTATTAACACGATCCACTATCTTAACTTTTGATGATATTGGCAGTTTCAGTCCCTAGTTGAAAAATCAATGATTTGACTTTTTAAAAAAATGCTCTCCATCTTCTGATGAACGATCCCACACTTGGGCTTGCGAGGAACCAAGATCCTGCTCACAGACATACAACACTTTTATTTTATTCTGATTTACTTCTTCGAACTCGTTCATGAGTCAAATCGCAAGGATGTTTCATCACATGTTCCAACGCTTAACGTTATTTAATGATTTCACATTCACCCTTTCTGGACTGCTGGTCTGACACAGATAACGGGTCAGCATTTTTTGTATTCTCTCACTTTTACGACGAGTCTGTCCACTCTTCCATTCTATTTCAGGAGTCCACTGACTTAGTGACCTGATTCTTGTGACCTTTGCATTCTATCAGTTGCATGCAGATATGTTGTTGTCATCTGATTTCTACAGTCACCGCGACATTACTCTTCATTTGCACTGCAACAATGCACCTGCTTTCGGTGTCTGGTTGTGTATTCTTTGTCAGCTGTTCCTTCAATCTTAACTGCATTTTCATGTTCTAGTGTATACCATGATACATGAGCAATTTCGATAGCAATGTGGCTGTTGGCTGGCTTGTTTCTTCTCGTCAAAATATGTCCTCCTACATTTTTCACGGTTTCTTATCTGGCTATAAGGGGAACAGAATTGCCAGTTTTGAATGAAGAGACTTTGCAATCGCACAATTCTTTGAATACAAAATGTTTAGAGAAACAATCCGAGAGATGTGCTGGTTAGGTGGATTGCCCATCCTAAGTGTGCCCTCAGTGTACCCGAACAGGCACCGAACTGTGGCGACTCGCGGACTTTTACAGTAACTTAATTGCAGTGTTAATGCAAGCCTACCTGTGACTAATAAGTAAAAATTGAAGGGCGGCACGGTGGCACAGTGGTCAGCAGTGCTGCCTTACAGGGCCAGGGACCCTGGTTCGATTCCTACCTTGGAACACTCTCTGTGTGGAGTTTGTACATACTCCTCATGTCTGCGTGGGTTTCCTCGGGCTTCCTCCCACAGTCCAAAGATATGCGGGATAGGTGGATTGGCCATGCTAGAGTGCCCCTTATTGTCAGGGGGAAAAGCATGGGCAAGTGCATGTGGATGTGGGGGTAGGGCCTGGGTGGGATATTGGTCGGTGCAGAGTCGATGAGGTGAATCGCCTACTCCTGCACTGTCGGGCTCGATGATATTTGTCCTGTCAATATTGAATAGGGGCAGTGTATAAGTAGATCTGTATCTGTATCCAATTGCGTGCCATCCAAGTTTTTGATTTTAAACTTTCTCCGTTGTTCACAGCTCCACTGTCACTATTTGTGGCAGCCAATGTGATGGAGGTGATGTGCACTTAAAATGCCTCTACTCGTCTTCCAACGACTGTATGTAAAGAATGGGCAGGAGAAGCAGCGTCTGAGTCTCAGACTATCCAACCCTCACAGACTATCTCAGACTCTCACTCTGCCCTAACTTCCAGAATGCATGACCACTTTCAGACCCAGGGACATTTCCCCATTCAAATTCCAGGACTTTCCTCTTCAGAAACATTCACACTCTGACAGCCCCACAACCCCCACCCGCAATCCCCTGGTCGGCCACTCAGCCGTTCCACACACCTCAAACTGTGAGTGCACAGTAACACGAAGTGACATGTGCAAACATACAGAAGATCACTGCTGAATGAGAGACAGATAAGATATCTGTGGCTTCAGCAAGCTGAAGCAGCACAGCAGATATTCACAGGTGACCAAACACTTAATCTCTATGTTAGCGGTCTCGTTTCAGATTCAGGTCAGATTCTCTTAATTTGTGTATTGACATTGAATTCAAGTCGACTGAAGTTGGTGCTTCGAATTTCCGGTTAGGTGCAGAATCACGTTGAGGCAGGATTATATTCGATTTGAGGTGATCGTTCGGATGGAGGTAGTTTGAACGGACGGGAAGGTATCGAGTAGAATTACGTTTGCTTGAATGTTCCCAGCGAGATTGAAAAAAAATCAAATGCATCACCAGTATTCAATCATGGGGATAAATATGAGGAAACTCTAAGTGAGTGAGTCGAATTTGGGGCAAATGCGGAAATCTGCTATTGAGGGGGAAGTAGGAGAAATTTGAAATATTCTAAAATAGTCAGGCAGAATCACGTATCGATTTGAAATGAAAATATTGTTCGAATTATTCATTACCGATTTCTCTGGATGAAGTATTGGCCTGTAACGTCCGGCCGGAATTGCCGGGTTACCGTGATTAAGCAGCACACATGTGCTTGGGACATCATGGAAGTTCATGTGCCCTGAAAGTACGCCAAGTTTAAACTTCCAATCGATGTTGGGAAAGAAGCCTTTCCTGAAGCCCTCAGCTGCAATTGTGCCAAAACCTTCGCTACTTGCGATGTTTTCAGTTGAGTTCTGTGAATTATGTCATTTTGTGTCCTTATTTATTTGCACTTTTATTTATTGATCTCGCTGCAGGGCCGAGAGGCAACAGACATTTTTTCGGTGGGTTTTTTTTTGGCACTTTTTTAAAATTTAAAATAAGGCTCAGAAAGTGAAATGATGATTTTTAATTTTTTTTCCAACTTCGTCATCACAAATAAGTCCACTAAAATGTTCGTTCATATATAGCAAAATGGTTGCCAGTGTCTGGAATGAATTTCAGCATTTACATTTTGCAATATATTTTAAACCGTTTTTAAGCCTATTTTAAGAGTTTCTTTGATGCAATATTGGGCATTGATGGAAAATTGGGCGGGGATCCTGGATTCAGGATTCAATCCTGGACCGGGGAGCGGCGCGGGCTTGGAGGGCCGAAGGGCCTGTTCCTGTGCTGTATTGTTCTTTGTTCTTTGTTCAATGCTGATCCTTGTGTCTCTCGGCATGTTCAAATACTTCAGGAAAATGTATCCCTTAAGATGGCACATGCAAGTTTCCTGCAATGTTTCTCCCAATTTTGATAGTCTTTCTGATGCAACGTTGATCTTTATGAAAGTTTTTTGGTTCAAATTCTTTGGGAAAGAATATAACTTAAGAGGACATTTGCAAGTCTCGTGTCAGCTGATGTGAACTCGGTATTACAGAATCCAGTGCAGCTTGGAAATCTGGAGACATGTTCCACCAAGGCTGCAATATTGCTCTTTTCACTTGATGCTTAACTGAAAATCTTTTTGAGACTTTTATGAAGGCATTGAAGTGTCACGTTTCATGTAAAATTCAAACCCTTCCTCCTCCCCTTTCCCGCTCCCATCTCCCTTCTCCTTCCATCCTTTTCCCATACCCTCCTTTCCCCGCCCCCTCCTCTACAGTCTATTCCCTTCTCCTTCCTCTTCCCTCCTTCCCCCCTCCGCTGCCTCCCCTGCCCCTCCTTCCCCCTCTTCCCCTTCCCCTCCTTACCCATCGACACCTTCATCCATCATCCCTTTTTTTAGCGAGAAAATAATTGCTGTGTTAATCTATAGGTATTTTACTGATTGTCTTCAGAAAAATACATATTTTGTGAAATACTTGAAAATAAGCGGCAATTGAACACGCCAGTGCAGCTGCTGACATAAAAAGTTTCGTTAAATGTTAAAATGGTATCAATGTTTTGTATTTATAATATTACTTTTGCTAATAAATATTTTCCATTAAACTACAAAATTCGACCAACGTTTTATTGAAACAAAACAAATATTAATAATGAAATTGTACAAATACTTTATTAAAAAATACAGCGCAGTTAATTTGAGAATTATAAATAATGTAAGCTAGGCAGAAGAATACTAATAATAAACACAGAATTCTAATGATAAGCATGTAGGGACGGCACGACGGCACAGTAATTCGCACTGCTGCCTGATAGCACCAGGGACTCGCGTTCAATTCCTGGCTTGGGTCACTGTATGTGTAGAGTTCGCACGTTCTCCCCGTGTCTGCGTGGGTTTATCCTGGTGCTCCGGTTTCCTGCACAATCTGAACAACATCCTGGTGTGGCGACTAAGGGATTTTCCCAGTAACTTCATTGCAATATTAATGGAATCCTTACTTTACATTTTGAACAGCCCAAAACATGATCCGTTGATCAATCTCATTCAGTACACAAATCATTGTTCAAGAAGTTCTGACAATATCTAAATTAAAACACACAAACACCTCAAAGCATGCTACACATATTAAAAAGTTACAGAATAATGCAATCCTGATTTATGGTGATACGGTGGAACATTCGTTTCCACTGCTGCCTCACAGATCCAGGGACCCGGGTTAAATTTTGGCCTTGTGTGACTGTCTGTGAGGAGTTTGCACGTTGTCCCTGTGTCTGTGTGGGTTTCCTCCAGGTGCTTTGGTTTCCTCCCACAGTCCAAAGCTGTGCGGTCGAGGTGGATTGGCCATGCTAAATTGCCCGTTAGTGTCAAGATGTTAACAACGCAAATTATTGGGTTACGGGGATAGGGCCAGAGTGGAATTATTGTTTTTGCAAGCTTGATAGGCAGAATGGCCTCTGTCTGCAATGTCGGGATTCGATGGGCGGTTTTTTTTTGCCGCGTTCGCTCCAAAACTGGAAAATTCCGCCTGAGGTGAATGGATCGTTTCATGGTGCGCTCCTCACCCGCTACGGTTCCTGTGGCGGGTGGAATGGAACAATCCACCCCTATGATTCTCTGAATCAAAACAATATTTTGAAAAATTTGAAACTAATGAAATGTTTGTTTCGTGATGCATGCTAAATAATACTCAAGTTCAAAAATTAATCTAAATTTAAAAATTACATTTTGTGTGGGACAATAACAGTGGTATGAATTACTTAACATAAATAACAAAATAACTGAAATACAAATAAAAATACCTTTTCGAAAAGCAGAGGTCCCTGTTCAATGCAAAACTGCCTTTTGGAACCTGGATTTCAATGCGTTTTTGCAACAATTGAGAATCGTTGCATAGTCATGATTCAAATTCCACCATCTGCCTTGGTGGGTTTCAAGCACGGGTCCCAAGAACATTACCCTGGGTTTCTCGAAGATTACTACAATGGCAACACCATTCTGCCAGGGTGTGCAACCGCCTCCACTCTATGACATTGACAGTGATGGACGGGTGCTGAAAATTGACTGGGACATCATGTGCTGCAATGTGTTCATTCTCAAATATTTATAACTTACACACAATGTCATACGCTATTTCCTTCACCATTTCTGAGCATGTCATGTCCCAGAGATAGGTTAGTGATACCAAATGTGAAATGGAAGTGGTAGGTTTTCAGGACAGGGAGGATTGGATCTCCTCAGTATTGAATTTAAAGCCTAGATGCCTCATGGAATGAGAGGAGGAATGCATACGTATACTTGTTGCCCATCAACACAACCAGCCTCTCCCCAGCCACCTCAATTGAAAAACCAGTTCTCCTCCATATTTAGCGTTATTGTGAATGCGAATTTTTTGTAGGTGGGGCAAAATAATTATTTTTTGCCTCTCAACAGAACTGACAGCTCATAACTGTGCATCCTGACAGTTGTGGGCCTTCAGCAACAGTGCTGATTGTTCACTTCAATGTGTAATATCATGCAGATTCATCATTCTACGCTGCACATTCAGGCAGGAAGGCAACATTGGGCCAACAACGACTTCAGAACTGCTTCAGAGGTTTCAAATACTTGAAGACAATATTTCACATTGAAAGCTGCAATGCCGAAATCACAGACATAATTTATTTTGCTCCCACACCATAGGTAAATACATTGTTTCTCGTGCTTTGTATTTTGCAAACTTTGGAGTGCATATTCCTGACAAATAATTTAGCAGCAATCGTTCGTAACTTTTACAAAGAATGGTTTAAATTTTCGTCCACTGATTCTGGGACTTTGGATTAATGCCGAGTAAGTCATACAAACACACAGAGACACAGTAATAAACACACTCATACACACACACACACACACACACACACAGACATACACACACAGAAACGTACACACAAACACACACACACACACTTACATACAGAAACACACAATAGATACATGCATACCCACAGCATGCACAGCCATACAAAAAGCTGCTTTTTCTCTCACAAACATGGAAAACAGAGACATGCACGCAATCATATGTATACACGTTCAAACAGAACACATATATGCACAGATCATACAGACAGACAAAATTCACACAACCTCACGCACACAAATACACGCACATGTGTCATACGAACACAGATGCACAAACACTAAGACAACCCAGATTACATATGTTTGTGCGTGCACACACGCCATGGACATACACACATTCACACACGTAAATGCACACACATACTTATACAAGCAATTACGCACTCTCACACGCACACAAAAATAACATACACATGCACAAACACACACACATAAGGATTGATTAGATAAGACAGTGCACCTCTACAGATTCCAGGTAATTACTTCACTGATATACGAATTGCGATTTTCCATGTGAAGATTTTTCATTCATTGAATGGAATCGAAGATGTAAAGATCAGGAGATAGTTTACTAAAGTGAATGGCACACTGCAATTCAAGTTGTTTCTTGTAGTCGAATATGCGAAGCCTGATTGTTTAATTACATTTCAAACTGGAGCTGGATCAGTGCCTTCTTTAGCTTAGTGACTTGTACCTCGTTTAATGGCGTGGTTTTCAGACTAACTGACCAGTGATGATTCTTAAAATGCAAATATAGCGCAGTCTTTATCCGCAGTCGTTGTCCAGTCGGTGATATACAGTACTCTGTCCCAGTCACTCTGACACTTTAGATAGATTTGCAGCGGAATTTTCCTGGAAGGTGATTCTTCTACTGTGTAATTGTCTGGCATTGAAAACCGTCCAAAATATGATATAAATTAATAAATTCCGATTTTTCGGACAGTTGGCAGCAATAGTTGCTCAACAAGAGTTCCAAATATTAAACTTGCTTGGATCTTCTTAGTAATTGCAGAA
Organism: Mustelus asterias; assembly: GCF_964213995.1. Taxonomy (NCBI): domain Eukaryota; kingdom Metazoa; phylum Chordata; class Chondrichthyes; order Carcharhiniformes; family Triakidae; genus Mustelus; species Mustelus asterias. The sequence continues at coordinate 416,645 of NW_027590308.1, read as the reverse complement.
CTAGCCCTTGAGGTTGGAATTTACTGTGCAGCCACAAATAAACTACAAACGCTCATGGACACCTATATTTGATGTGGAGATGCCGGCGTTGGAATGAGGAAGCACGTTAAGAAGTCTCACAACACCAGGTTAAAGCCCAACAGGTTTATGTGGCAGCACAAGCTTCCGGAGTGTCACTCATTCTTCAGGTGAATCAACAACATTAACCTGTTGGACTTTAACCTGGTGTTGTGAGACTTCTTACTGTGCTCACCCAGATTTGAACAGCTTTATCTGATCCAAATCTGTCTCGTTGATCACAATTGTACCCATCAAAAATGTGTTCGACTGTGCCCTCAGATTGAAGACTGGGTCTGACTTTCAGAAGGACTGTGGGACGGAAATTTCTAACACTGTGGTGATGGGAAAGGAACTTCTGCAAATGCTGGAATGGAGTGGGCGAGTTCAAGTAGGTTGAGACACTTTGTCAATTTCCTCATCCGCTGTCATAGGCCATGACTTCTGGCCTCCAGCTATTCTTTCAGCTGCACTTGGTAAGAACATTTAAATGGTTCTCTCACTGAATTCAAGCTGGCATTGCTATTTCCTGTCATCCGCTGGGGCAAAGTGACATTTTAGCAAATTGGCATGCATTAAAGCTGTCAATACAGTTCACATTCCAATATGTTTTGACTTTTCTCCCCGCTTTCGACACGGTGAATCATGGATTGACTGAGAAAAGAGACAATGGAAAGAGGCGGAGATCAATCACTGTGTTTTATTGACATTATCAAGACAGCAGTGGGACAGTGGTCAAGATTTGTGGGGTCGAGAATATCAGGCAGATTCTACATTACAGCCTGCCTCTCCCAGAACTTCAGCCCTTTCTCCTAGCGGAACGTAATCGCGTTTTTGAACACATTTAAGTTTGCAGCATTTATAAAACCAGAAGCATTTTCCGCGTAACCAATTCTCGATCCGATGACATGGACCCATCCTGCAATTCCCTCGCAGCCTGTCACATCCAAAAATTGCACCTGGAAAAAAAGAAGTGTGCATTAAATTCACTGGTCAGGGCTCCCTGCCATGCAGATGTGATGTCAGCAAGATGAATGGCTGTGCATTGTTCTCCAATCTTTCTTAAATGTGGTGCATGGAGACCAGAACAGTGCTCTGAGATGCAATAGTGTTTCAGCGATGTTAATGGAGAGGGGACCTTTGCACTGTGCTGCAACCGTGTTTCAATGAGGTTTATGAAAACCAGAACAGTGCAGATGCTCCGGTCATGTTTAAAATACATGTTAGGATATCAGAAATTTGTATCACCCTCCAACACATTATAAGTTAGTTTTCTGGATACCAAATATGCGCACTGTGCTTCAATCATCATTAAACGAAGTTTATGGAGACCAATACTGCACACCGTACTCACGGTGCCATCTCCCCATGCTCTGCCATAACCAGAACTGCGACCAACAAGAACATTTCATTTTTTAAATTTTAATGAGGATACTGGGAGGCACCTTTCCGTGCTAACTAGTTCAAATATTAATCTGTGCAACGCTACACGGGAACTTAAAAATATACCTAATCATTTTTTTTGTTTGGGAAGTTGATTTAGAATGATGGATGCAAGGAGGGCATTTGAAGTTTATATGAAGAATATCACAATTGGATCAATTGGGGGAAAACTCATTATAATCAAATGAGTATTAACGTATTTTCTGCTATGAGATGCACTAACCTCCATATAAAAACCTTCTGCTCACTCCTCCATCGGCACTGACGGGCTGTACCAGCAGCAGGACACCCAGGACGTGAAGAATTGTTTTTCTCATCGTCCATTCAGTTTCACGGAGTCACGATGAGATGTCTGTGATAAATAAAATGTTGAGATGAAATCAACGGAACTTGTAGTTACTCATCACGGACACACACACACATAGGCGGTGAGGCTCCGTCCCTCCTTCAACTATTTAAATGGTCATTCGACTAATTGGGAACAACTGAACATAGAATCAAAGATTAAACACAGGTTAAAAGTTTACCTAAACCACAAGCACTTGTATGAAGTGGGAAAATCAAAGTATATCACGTGTTGTACTCACACGAAGTGCCAGAAAGGAGATAATAAGGAGGCGATTGTGTCCGTCGTACCTGTGCTGGCACCTTACAAACAGGGAAAGGAATTGGCCATGCCTCTCTCGTCCCTGCCACCTCGTACAGCGTTTTTAATTTCAATCATTCAACACGATTCACTTTTGGAACTCACGATTGAATCTGACTCTACCAAATATTCAGGCGGCAAATTCCTTGTCATACAAAATAATTTCTGCTTTTCTCTCATCTAAATGATGTATGATTGCCTTCAACGTGTTTCCAGCGTTTACGAGTTGTCCCACCCTCGATGAGGGTCCTGCAGCCGCGATATTGGACAGGAAAACGAAAGTTCTCCATGATGCCCCTGGCCAACGGGAATCTCTTATTCACCAATATTACTCTAATAGGTTGCCCTATTGGTGTAACATTGTTCTCAATTAGAGCTGCATTAAGAAAATGGGCTTCCATGTATCCTCCATTCCAAAATTCCAGCCCTTCAACATTATTTAACTGAAATGAATTTAATACTTCTGAGGCTGCGTAAAGTGTTTGAGAAATCGATGTTTCAGCGCATTTACTTTACCAACTCGCTACTTCCATTGATCTTTGCTCTAACTTTTATATTATATAATACCTGCCACCACATTTCTTCCTGTATCTACATCTATATCTGTGTAAAGGTACAATTATGTACTTACCTATTTATTTCTATCTGCATCATGTATTCCAATATCCCTGCCCCTCTCTCTCTATTTCTCACTCTTCATACACCGTCTCTAGATGAGGGCAGTGCAGTTCATATTGTCTCCATGGACTTTTGCAAGGCCTTTGACAAGGTGCCACATGGTAGGCTGTTGCGTAAGGTTTAATCTCACGGGATCCAGGATGAGGTAGCTAAATACCACACTGGCTTGATGACAGAAGCCAGAGTGTGGTTGTAGAGGATTGTTTTTCAAACTGGAAACTTGTGACTAGCGGTGAGCCTCAGGAATCGGTGCTGGGTCCACCATTATTTGTCAATTATATTGATGATTTGGATGAGAATATAAGAGGCATGGTTAGGAAGTTTGCAGATGACACCAAGATTGGTGGCATAGTGGACAATCAAGAAGGTTATCTCTGATTGCAACGAGATCTTGATCAATTGGGCCACTGGGCTGATGAATGCCACATGGAATTTAATTTAGATAAATGCGAGGTGATGCATTTGGTAAATTGAAACAGGGCAGGACTATCTCAGTTCATGGTAGGGCTTTGGGGAGTTTTACAAAACAAAGGGATCTAGGGGTACAGGTTCATAGCTCCTTGAAAGTGGAGCCACAGGTGGACAGAGTGGTAAAGGTGTTATTCATCATGCTTGGACTCATTGGTCAGAACATTGAATAGAGGAGTGGGGACGTCTTGTTGAACTTGTACAAGTCATTGGTATGGCCACACTTCGAATACTGTGTTCAGTTCTGGTCACGCTATTATAGAAAGGATATCATTGAACTCGAAAGAGTGCAGAAGAATTTTACTAGGATGGTACCGGGACTTGCTCGTTTGAGTTATAAGGAGAGGCTGATAGACTGTTTTTTTTCTCTGTAGCGTCGAAGGCTGAGGGGTGAACTTATAGAGGTATATAAAATAATGAGGGGGATCGATCAGTTAGATAGTAAAATATTTTTCCTTAGGTAGGGGAGTCGAAAATTAGAGGGCATAGGTTTAAGCTGAGCGGGTCCAGGGGGGCTTTTTTTTCATGCAGAGGGTCATGAGTGTCTGGAACAAGCTGCCAGAGGTAATACTAGAGGCGGGTACAACTTTGTATTTTAGAAAGCGTTTAGACAGTTATATGGGCAAGATGGATATAGAGGGATATGGGCCATATGCGGGCAATTGGGACTAGCTTAGGGGTTTAAAAAAAGGGGCGGCATGTGCAATTTGGGCCGAAGGGCTTGTTTCCATGCTGCAAACTTCTATGACTCTATGACTCTTGCTGTTTTGTCCTCTCTCCTCCTCGTTGTTGCTCTTTCTTCTCTCCCCAAATCTCAATCCTTCTCAGTCTGGCTGTTCTCTCTCTCACTCTCTCTTTCTCTCTCTCTCCCTCTCTCGCTTTCACGTTCTTCGCCTTAACACAGAAACATAACGATTACATACATTTTCACCTCGTATCTGTCCTTCCTCCCAGCCGGAGTGACTCACCGAGTGTTACAGCTGCATTTTCTCTGCAGACCTGTTTATTCGCAGTCCTCAAATAAATAGCAACATCCATTTTGGAAAAGCAAGATTGAATCAACCTCCAACAGATTCTCAGGCAGTTAGTTTCATATTTTACCCATTCGTTGTTAGAGAGTCATAGAGTCATAGTGGTTTACAGCATGGCAACAAGCCCTTCGGCCCAACTTGCTCATGCCACCTTTTTTTTACCCTGAAGCCAGTGAAAAACCCGAATCTTGTGAAAGGCACAATTTCCTCATTGCATCTGAGCCAATCTTCTTACATCCATATTCTTTGGATATCGATCTTTCCCCCCTCTCCTTTCCATTTTTTTCTTGCTATCCCTCCGTTACTTTATCAGCTTGCCTTCTCCCAGAGCCGAGATAGTTTAATTTAATACTGTTTTTCGTTTAGAAACCATAGAACCATAGAAAATTACAGCTCAGAAACAGGCCTTTTGGCCCTTCTTGTCTGTGCCGAACCATTTTTTGCCCAGTCCCACTGACCTGCACTTGGACCATATCCCTCCACACCCCTCTCATCCATGAACCCGTCCAAGTTTTTCTTAAATATTAAAAGCATTTACCACTTTATCCGGCAGCTCATTCCACACTCCCACCACTCTCTGCGTGAAGAAGCCCCCCCCCCCCTAACATTCCCTTTAAACTTTTCTCCTTTCACCCTTAACCCATGCCCTCTGGTTTTTTTCTCCCCTAGCCTCAGCGGAAAAAGCCTGCTTGCATTCACTCTATCGATACCCATCAAAATCTTATACACCTCTATCAACTCTCCCCTCAATTTTCTACGCTCCAGGGAATGAAGTCCCAACCTATTCAATCTCTCTCTGTAACTCAGCTTTTCAAGTCCCGGCAACATCCTTGTGAACCTTCTCTGCATTCTTTCAACCTTATTTACATCCTTCCTGTCACTAGGTGACCAAAACTGCACACAATACTCCAAATTCGGCCTCACCAATGCCTTATATAACCTTACCATAACACTTCAACTTTTATACTCGATACTCCGATTTATAAAGGCCAATGTACCAAAGGCACTCTTTCCGGCCCTATCCACCTGTGACGTCACTTTTAGGGAATTCTGTACCTGTATTCCCAGATCCCTCTGTTCAATTGCACGCTTCAGAGTCCTACCATTTACCCTGTACGTTCTACTTTGGTTTGTCCTTCCAATGTGCAATATCTCACACTTGTCTGCGTTAAATTCCATTTGCCATTTTTCAGCCCAGTTTTCTAGTTGGTCCAAATCCCTCTGCAAGCTTTGAAAACCTTCCTCACTGTCCACTACACCTCCAATCTTTGTATCATCAGCAAACATGCTCATCCAATTTACCACATTATCATCCAGATCGTTGATATAGATGACAAACAACAATGGACCCAACACTGGTCCCTGCGGCACAACACTAGTCACAGGCCTCCACTCAGAGAAGCAATCCTCCACAACCACTCTCTGGCTCCTTCCATTGAAGTCAGTAAGAAGTCTCACAACACCAGGTTAAAATCCAACGGCTTTATTTGGTAGCAAATACGATAAGCTTTCGGAGCACTGCTCCTTCGTCAGATGGAGTGGAAATGTGCTCTCAAACAGTGCAAACAGACAAAATCAAGTTGCAGAATACTGATTAGAATGCGAATCCTACAGCCAGACAGGTCTTAAAGGTACAGACAATGTGGGTGGAGGGAACATTAAACACAGGTGAAAGAGATGTGTATTGTCTCCAGACAGAACAGCTCGTGACATTCTGCAAGCCCAGGAGGCAAGCTGTGGGGGTTACTGATAGTGTGACATAAATCCAACATCCCGGTTTAGGCCGTCCTCATGTGTGCGGAACTTGGCTATCAGTTTCTGCTCAGCGACTCTGCGCTGTCGTGTGTCGTGAAGGCCGCCTTGGAGAAAGCTTACCTGAAGATCCAAGGCTGAATGCCCTTGACTGCTGAAGTGCTCCCCCACTCCTTCCATTGAGCCAGTGTCTAATCCAATTTACTACCTCCCCATGTATACCTAGCGACTGAACCTTCCTAACTAACCTCCCATGAGGGACCTTGTCAAATGCCTTGCTGAAATCAAGGTAGACAACATCCACCACCTTCCCTTCATCCACATTCCTGGTAACCTCCTCGAAAAACTCTAATAGATTGGTCAAACATGACCTACCAGGCAGAAAGCCATGTTGACTCTCCCTAATAAGTCCCTGTCTATCCAAATATTTGCAGATCCTATCCCTTATCACACCTTCCAATAACTTGCCCACCACCGACGTCAAACTTACTGGCCTATAATTTCCCGGATTACTTTTGGAACCTTTTTTAAAAAACGGAACAACATGAGCCACCCTCTAATCATCCGGCACCTCCCCCGTGAATACTGACATTTTAACGATGTCTGCCAGGGCCCCTGCAAGTACAACACTAGCTTCCCTCAAGGTCCGTGGGAATACCATGTCCGGTCCTGGGGATTTATCCACTCTGATGTGCCTCAAGGCAGCGAGCACCTCCTCCCCTTTAATCTGTAAAGGTTCCATGACCTCCCTACCTGTTTGCCCTATTTCCGTAGACTCCATGCCCGTTTCCTCAGTCAATACGGATGGACAAAAAACATTTAGTATCTCCCACATCTCTTTTGGTTCCATACACAGTCTACCACTCTGGTCTTCAAGAGGACCAATTTTATCCCTCACTATCCTTTTGCTCCAAACTTACCTATCTCTTTGGATTTTCCTTCACTCTGTCTGCCAAAGCAACCTCATGTCTTCTTTTAGCCCTTCTGATTTCCCTCTTAAGTAGCTTCTTGCACTTTTTATGCTCCTCGGACATCTGATCTGTTCCTTGCTGCCTGTACATTTCATACAACTCTCTCTTCCTCTTAATCAGTGTTACAACCTCCCTCGAGAACCAAGGTTCCTGATTCCTATTTACTTTGCCTTTAATCTTGACAGGAAGATACAAACTCTGCACTCTCAAAATTTCTCCTTTGAAGGCCTCCCACTTTCAAAGAACAAAGAACAAAGAACAATACAGCACAGGAACAGGCCCTTCGGCCCTCCAAGCCCGCGCTTCTCCCCGGTCCAGGATTGAATCCTGAATCCAGGATCCCCGCTCAATTTTCCAGCCTATCTACATACCAATATCCTATCCACCGAGCTGTCCCTCACAGCTCCGATGCTTTGTTCATTACAACCTATTAACTTACCCCCACCCCCCCCCCCCACCCCCCCATTCCAGACCATGTGATCTCCAGGGAGAGGCGAAAACCCAGAGTGAAAAACCCCAGGGCCAATATGGGGAAAAAAAATCTGGGAAATTCCTCTCCGACCCCCTGAGGCGATCGAAACGAGTCCAGGAGATCACAATGGCCCCGATCGGAAAATGCTTCCCAACCCTAGTCATTTCCACTTCCACGAACACCATATGAATTCCCTGCCCCCGAGACAGGTTCCCAACTATCCGCAGTCTCACTCTGTACTGGCACCAGCAAGATGATCATAGAATGAAGCCTTGAAACGAGAAACCAGGAACAATTAGCCCGCTCCGCTCCCTGGTCCAAACTAGACCACTCTTTTGTATCCCTCCATTCCCACTCCGTTCATATAGCTGTCTAGATAAGTCTTAAACGTTCCCAGTGTGTCCGCCTCCACCACTTTGCCCGGCAACACATTCCAGGCCCCCACGACCCTCTGTGTGAAATATGTCCTTCTGATATCTGTGTTAAACCTCCCCCCCCTTCACCTTGAACCTATGACCCCTCGTGAACGTCACCACCGACCCGGGGAAAAGCTTCCCACCGTTCACCCTATCTATGCCTTTCATAATTTTATACACCTCTATTAAGTCTCCCCTCATCCTCCCAACAACAACCCCAGTTTCCCCAATCTCTCCTCATAACCAAGCCCCTCCATACCAGGCAACATCCTGGTAAACCTCCTCTGTACTCTCTCCAAAGCCTCCACGTCCTTCTGGTAGTGTGGCGACCAGAACTGGACGCAGTATTCCAAATGCGGCCGAACCAACGTTCTATACATCTGCAACATCAGACCCCAACTTTTATACTCTATGCCCCGTCCTATAAAGGCAAGCATGCCATATGCCTTCTTCACCACCTTCTCCACCTGTGACGTCACCTTCAAAGATCTGTGGACTTGCACACCCAGGTCCCTCTGCGTCTCTACACCCTTTATGGTTCTTCCATTTATCGTGTAGCTCCTCCCTACATTATTCCCACCAAAATGCATCACTTCGCATTTATCAGGATTGAACTCCATCTGCCATTTCCTTGCCCAAATTTCCAGCCTATCTATATCCTTCTGTAGCCTCTGACAATGTTCCTCACTATCTGCAAGTCCTGCCAGTTTTGTGTCGTCCGCAAACTTACTGATCACCCCAGTTACTCCTTCTTCCAGATCATTTATATAAATCACAAACAGCAGAGGTCCCAATACAGAGCCCTGCGGTACACCACTAGTCACAGGCCTCCAGCCGGAAAAAGACCCTTCCACTACCACCCTCTGTCTTCTATGACCAAGCCAGTTCTCCACCCATCTAGCCCCCTCCCCCTTTATCCCATGGGATCCAACCTTTTTCACGAGCCTACCATGAGGGACTTTGTCAAATGCTTTACTAAAGTCCATATAGACAACATCCACGGCCCTTCCTTCGTCAACCATTTTGGTCACTTCTTCAAAAAACACCACCAGGTTCGTGAGGCATGACCTCCCTCTCACAAAACCATGTTGACTATCGTTAATGAGTTTATTCCTTTCTAAATGCGCATACATCCTATCTGTAAGAATCTTCTCCAACAACTTCCCCACCACGGACGTCAAGCTCACCGGCCTATAATTACCCGGGTTATCCTTCCTACCCTTCTTAAATAACGGGACCACATTGGCTATCCTCCAATCCTCTGGGACCTCACCTGTGTCCAGTGACGAGACAAAGATTTGCGTCAGACGCCCAACGATTTCACCTCTCGTCTCCCTGAGCAGCCTTGGATAGATTCCATCAGGCCCTGGGGATTTGTCAGTCTTTATATTCTCTAACAAACCAAACACTTCCTCCTTTGTAATGGAGATTTTCTCCAACGGTTCAACACTCCCCTCCGAGACACTCCCAGTCAACACATCCCTCTCCTTAGTGAATACCGACGCAAAGTATTCATTTAGGATCTCCCCTACCTCTTTGGGCTCCAAGCATAAGTCCCCACTTTTGTCCCTGAGAGGTCCGATTTTTTCCCTAACAACCCTTTTGTTCCTAACGTATGAATAAAATGCCTTGGGATTCTCCTTAATCCTGTCTGCCAAGAACATTTCGTGACCCCTTTTTGCTCTTCTAATTCCCCGTTTGAGTATTTTCCTACTTTGATTATACTCCTCCAGAGCTCCCTCCGTTTTTAGCTGCTTGGACCTAACATACGCCTCTCTTTTCCTTTTGACCAGTCCCTCAATTTCCCTGGTTATCCACGGTTCTCTATTCCTACCCTTCCTATCCTTCTTGTTTACAGGCACATGCTTGTCCTGTAGCCCTAACAACCGTTCCTTAAAAGACTGCCACATACCAGATGTGGATTTACCCTCAAACAGCCTCTCCCAATCAAGAGCTGCCAATTTCTGCCTGATCCCAATAAACTTAGCCTTCCCCCAATCCAACACCTTACCCTTGGGACACCACTCATCCTTTTCCATCACTATCCTAAAGCTAACAGAATTGTGGTCACTATTTGCCACATGTTCCCCTACCAAAACTTTGAAGACCTGACCGGGCTCATTCCCCAGCACCAGGTCCAGTATAGCCCCCTCTCTAGTTGGGCTGTCCACATATTGTTCCAACGAACCCTCCTGTACACATTTTACAAATGCCTCCCCATCCAGAGTCCCTGCCCTCAGCGATTTCCAGTCTATACCAGGGAAATTGAAGTCTCCCACTACAACAACCCTATATTTCCTGCACCTATCCAGTATCTCCTGACATATCCATTCTTCCACTTCCCTTGGGCTGTTGGGGGGCCTGTAGTACACCCCCAACATAGTGACTGCGCCTTTCCTGTTTCTAAGCTCCACCCAGAGTGACTCGCTACACGACTCCTCCGAATTGTCCTCCCTCAGCACCGCTGTAATATGCTCTCCAACCAATACCGCTATTCCCCCACCTCTTTTGGCCCCTCCTCTGTCTCGCCTAAAACACTTGTACCCTGGAATATTCAGCTGCCAGTCCTGTCCCTCTTTCAACCAAGTCTCTGTCACCGCAACCACATCCAAATTCCTCGTGCGCATTAAGGCCCCAAGTTCGTCTGTTTTACCTGCTACGCTCCTTGCATTGAGGTATAAGCACTCCAGACCCCCAGGCTCAGTGAGGTCGTCCTCCCCCAGAGTGCTCTTCTTCTTTGCCAGCCTTGTCCCAGCCCCAAGCTCGTCCCCAGCCACCACACTTATAAACCTAATAGTTTGATCCCCACCCCCCTGCCATACTAGTTTAAACCCCCCCGAACTGCATTAGCAAAGCTCCCAGCCAGGATATTTGTGCCCTTCCAACTTAGTTGTGACCCCTCCCTCTTGTACAGGTGCCATCCTCTCCTGAAAACCTCCCATTAGTCTATGAAAATAAAGCCCTCCCTCCTGGACCAGTCCTTTAGCCAGGCATTCATTTGAACCAACTCCCTATTCTTATCCTCACTGGCACGAGGCATTGGGAGCAGCCCAGAGATGGCCACCCTAGTGACCCTACTTTTTAACCGATTTCCCAACTCCCTGAATTGCTCTCTTAGGACCCCCCTACTCTTCCTATCTACGTCATTTCCACCAATGTGTATAATGACATCCGTTTCGTTATCTTCCCCTTTTAAAATGCCTCCTATCCGCTCGGAGACATCCGTGACCCCAGCACCAGGTAGGCAGACTACCATCCTGGAGTCCCGTTCGCCCCCACAGAATCGCCTGTCTGTCCCTCTAACTGACGCATCCCCCACCACTATCGCTCTCCTAACCCCTCTCTTCCCTTTCCGGGCCACAGAGCCTGACTGTGTGCCAGTGACCTGGTCACTGTGTCTTACCCCTGGAGAGGCACACTCCTCCACACTATCTAAAACAATGTACCTGTTTTGGAGTGGGACAACCACAGGTGACCCTTCTTCTAACTGTCCACTCCCCTCCCCTCTCACACCTGTCACCAAGCCCTTCCTATTTTGAGACACCTCTGGAGACCTCCCTTGTACTTTACCCTTCTGCCCTTTACTCCTCCTAACTGTGACCCACGTGTCATTCTCCCGATGCCCCGGTGTAACTAGTTGCCTATAACTGCTGTCAATTTTTCTCCCATTTTCCCTGACTAGGCTAAGGTCAGCGATCTGCAGCTCCAGTTCCCTAACACGGTCCCTCAAGAGCTGCAGTTCCACGCACCTGGCACATATGTGAACCTCTGGGAAGCTCGGTGTTTGCAGGAACTCCCACATCCCACATCGGAAGCACTGAACTGATCGATCACTCATACCTGCCCTTATCCTTTATAGGGTTGGGTAAAAAATAACTAGCCTTGCCTTGCCCTTTTAGCCCAAGCCCTGTGAGCCAAAGCCCTTATAATGCACACTCTGCTACCCACTCACTCCACTGCCCGCTCCCGACGCTGCCCGCTGTATAGTGCAGACGGCTTTTTATGCTCCCGACGAACCCCCCAAGTAACTGCCTTTTATACTAAGACTCAACCTCCCAGAATCCCCTTCAGCTGACCTCACTTCCTCAATTCAAAACCCTGAAAAAAGCCCGCGAAATATACTAGGAATACCCTTAAATGAATAAATGATTAATTAAATCACTTCTTAGCTTTCTCTCAGCACTCCTGCTAAGACTCTCTCCCCCACTCTCACTCCAGTTCAACAAAGAGATCGAACCCCCCAGGTAACTGCCTTTTATACTAAGACTCAACCTCCCAGAATCCCCTTCAGCTGACCTCACTTCCTCAATTCAACACCCTGAAAAAAGCCCGCGAAATATACTAGGAATAGCCTTAAATGAATAAATGATTAATTAAATCACTTCTTAGCTTACTCTCAGCACTCCTGCTAAGACTCTCTCCCCCACTCTCACTCCAGTTAAACAAAGAGCTTTCCATTTACATCCTTACCAGAGACCAGCCTGTGCCAATCCACACTTCCCAGATCCCTTCTCATTTAATCAAATTTGGCCTTTTTCCAGTTCATAACTTCAACCCGAGGACCAGATTTATCCTTATCCATGATCAGGTTGAAACTAATGGCATTATGATCACTGGATCCAAAGTGTTCCCTCACACTCACATCCATCACCTGCCCTAACTCATTTCCCAATAGGAGATCCAATATCGCATCCTCTCTAGTTGGCACCTCTATATACTGATGTAGAAAATTCTCCTTACCACATTTTACAAACTCTACCCCATCTTAACCTTTAACAGTATGCGAGTCCCAATCGATATGTGGAAAATTAAATTCCCCTACTATCACAACTTTGTGTTTCTTGCAGTTGTCAGCTCTCTCTCCGCTGATTTGCTCCTCCAATTCTCGCTGATTATTGGATGGTCTATAATACAACCCCATTAATGTGGTCATACCTGTCCTGTTTCTCAGCTCCACCCATAGGGCCTCTGTAGACACGCTCCCTAATCTATCCTGCCTGAGTACCACTGTAAAAGTTTCCCTGACCAACAATGCCACCCCCGCCCCGCTCCCCCCTCCCCCCCACCCCACCTATTATCCCTCTGCCTCTATCCCGCCTGTAACCTTGGAACCCTGGAACATTGAACTGCCAGTCCTGCCCCTCCTGTAGCCAGGTTTCATTGATGGCTATAATGTCATATTTCCATGTGTCTATCCACGCCTTCAGCTCATCTGCCTTCCCCACAATACTCATGGCATTGAAATAGACACACCTCAAAAGATTATTTCCACCACACTCAACCCTTCCATTTGTGATTTTGCTTGAACTAACCTGTCTTTTTACCCCTGCTCCACTATCTGCTGTGGCACTCTGGTTCCCATCCCCCTGCAAATCTAGTTTAAACGCTCCCCAATAACACTAGCAAATCTCCCTGCAAGTATATTGGTCCCCTTGTAGTTTAGGTGTAACCAGTCTCTCTTGTACAGGTCCCACCTGCCCCAGGAGAGGTCCCAATGATCCAAGAATTGGAAACCCTGCCCCCTGCACCAATATTTGTTATATATTTCCACCGAAAGCGGAACTGACCTGGCACCGGTCGTCATCCTGTCCAATTCAGATTGCAGTTCAGAAACAAAAGTTGATCATCAAGCTGTTATTCCTTGCAATTCGAGTAAATTATTATCTCAAGAGGCAGAAGGCTTTGAAAGTTATGAGAGAAACAAGACTTTGATCAAGTTGTGAACAATCTATCTCCCTGAATGTACACAAGATATGGTGCATTTTTTTGTCTCCTCTGGTGAATTTAGTTTTTTTTTTCATTGTACACCACTGTAAAATGTGGTCGGAATGGGGAGCTATGCAATCAGGTTTTTGTTGTGGAACAATACAGCTCTGTCTCTCGCATGTTGTTTCACATGCATGTACTTATTCATTGACGCTTCAGTTTGGCATCTCAGTTTTCCCTATGGCCGCAATGCCTGGTCCTTGCGTGATATGTTCGTATTTTCCTTTTTTTTTACCTTACATTTGCCTAATGTTCTAGCTATGAGTTTCCAGAATATCTGTGAATACTATTCTGCTGCTGCTGAATTCAGTCACCTTGCTTAGTTGTTTGCAGCCGTTTGTTGTGTTATGAATCGGACCAAATTCGTCCAACATGATGGTACTAACATCGTGATCTGCGACACAACACGTTACAAAGTAAAGGTGGGTGAAAACAAGAATTTATCTGCACCAGAACTGTGCAATAGTCGTTTCCATCAATCTTTTCAGCGACACATTCACTGCGACCTGTCGATTGGTGAGTACGAGATGACATATGTTAATTATACATGTTGGTTCTCTCAGCACATGGCAGAAGCCAAGTCCGGTACTTATATCACATGGGGCACCGCAAACTAATACTCCATTGAACAATTATATGGCTTCAACTTAGCGCAATGAAATCCAAAACAATTATTCGAATAAGGCCATAAGACAAGATGGGCTCTCAAATACCCAATTAAAAGAAAACTTTTAATTTAAAAATATAATAAAACATACAGGAAATCGACTAGATATCTTTCAACCCCAGATAGGACACTGATCAGTAAGAATATCCTCTCGTCCCTTCGTGAAAGAAATTAGGTTACATATGGAGAACCCAGCATTTTGCCGTCACAGGTATCCTGACATCCGCTCAGACAATTTCTGTGCAAACTTATATTTGCATATATTTTTGTCACCATGAACATTCCCACTTCAAATATTAAATATTTATTACAGAATCCCTGTTGCTGTTTTGAAATAATTATCTGTTTCCCATTGCGATCAAGGTTTGTGCAGATTTCAGCACGAGATATCTCATATGGTGCTCATCCAAAGCAAAAAATTACGGCAGCATGTTCGAGCTATAGGTTTTAAATTAAACTTAAACGTAGCTACTTCGTTCAGTTAGCTTATTCGGGGAGATGATAGTCATTGAGTCATAGAGGTTTACAGCATGGAAATAGGCCCTTCGGCCCAACTTGTCCATGTCACCATTTTTTAAACCCCTAAGCTAATCCCAATTGCCGCATTTGGCCCATATCCCTCTTTCCCCATCGTATCCATGCAACTATATAAATGCTTTTTAATAGATAAAATTGTACCCGCCTCTACTGCTACATCTGGCAGCTTGTTCCAGACACTCACCACCCTCTGTGTGAAAAAAATTGCCCCTCTGACACTTTTGTATTTCTCCCCTCTCACCTTAAATCTATGCCCTCTAGTTTTTAGATTCCCCTGCATTTTGGAAAATATATTGACTATCTACCTCGTCTATGCCCATCATTATTTTATAGACCTCTATGAGGTCACCCCTCAGCCTCCTCAGCTCCAGAGAAAAAAGTCCTAGTCTATTCAGCCTCTCCTTATAACTCGATCCATCAAGTCCCGGTAGCATCCCAGTAAATACTTTCTGCACTATTTCTAGTTTAATAATATCCTTCCTATAATCGGGTGGCCAGAATTGCAAACAGCATTCCAAGTGTGGCCTTACCAATGTCTTGTACAACTTCAACAAGACGTCCCAACTCCTTTATTCAATGTTCTGACCAGTGAAACCAAGCATGCCGAATGCCTTCTTCACCACTCTGTCCACCTGTGACTTCACTTTCAAGGCGCTATGAACATATATCCCTCGATCCCTTTGTTCTGTAACTCTCCCCAACGCCCTACCATTAACTGAGTAAGTCCTGCCCTGGTACCATCTACCAAAATGCATCACCTCGCAATTGTCTAAATTAAACTCCATCTACCATTCGTCAGCCCACTGGCCCAATTGATCATGATCCCGTTGCATTTGCAGATAATTTTCTTCACTGTCCACTATGTCAACAATCTTGGTGTCATCTGCAAACTTACTAACCATGCCCCCTATATTCTCATCCAAATCATTAATATAAATGACAAATAACAGTGGGCCCAGCACTGATCCCTGAGGCACACCGCTGGTCAAAGGCCGCCAGTTTGAAAAACAACTCTTTACAACCACACTTTGGCTTCTGTCAAGAAGCCAAATTTGTATCCATTTAGATACCTCACCCTGGATCTCGTGAGATTTAACTTTATGCAACAACCTACCATGCGGTACCTTGTCAAAGGCCTTGCTAAAGTCCATGTAGACAACATCAACTGCACTGCCCTCATCTACCTGCTTGGTTACCCCTTCAAAAAACTCAATTAAGTTTGCGAGGCATGATTTTCCACTCACAGAGACATGCTGACTGCCTCTAATCAGTCCTTGCATCTCTAAATGCAAGTGTCCATAGTTCGGAGGTGATCACACGGGCCTTATACTACAGAAGCCCTGGCTCTGTTTCAATAATTTCAAATCCCACCATAGAAGCTGTTGAAAATTAATTTAACTAAATCGGGAATTGGTCATGTATTTGACAGCAATCTTTACTTGCTCAACTGGTATTCAGGCAAGGACCAGAAAGCTAGATTTCAGGTCACCTTGGATGAGGAGATAAATGCATCAAAGTTGAGGGAGGAAACTGCGGAGTTTAGGACCTTGTTAACTGAAGACAGTGCAGAGATGGAAATTGTTGAATTGGAGAAGAGTATATGGCGATGGTTTGACATATTGTTTGTATGAGATAGCGGAGATGGAGACGGGGAATTTGGGGCGATGTCAGTGAAGCATTTGAACAGCTGAATGACTATTTGAAAATCTAAGAGTAGCTGAGGCAAAGATCATTGTTCTGAAACATGAAATAAAAGAACGTCTATGTGTTTACCTCAGCAAATTTCTGAACAGTGGCACTTGCTCTTCTCTGTCCAGCCTTCTTTTCGTCATCATGGATTTGGTTATGTTTGTAGATTCTTACTGGTTCTTGCTGTCATTCCAGCATTCACACAGCAGCTACAGATGAACAAGACGTAATTAGCTGCTGAGATTCTGGTACATTGTGAAAACTGGGAAAAATTGTTTTAAACATGATTTGTTTTAAAGTGTCGACCACCTCTTCGCAGTAACAATGGTTAAGCAACCTAACCTGAACATCATCTTGCATTAAGAGCATATTTAGCGATCACTTAATCTTTGGCGTGTGGGAGGATAGCAGAGTACCATCAGACTGTGAGAGATTAGAGGAGGACCTGCAGAATCTACACAGACAGACACATGAAGGCGGAATCTAAAACGGTTCCCTGGCGTTGTGAAACATCAATGCGGCCCATTCTCCCATAGTGCCTTCATTATGTCTTTAAGAACTCAGCCCTCTTGTTGAATAGTCTACGCTATAGAAAATATATCGGAATTTTCAAATAGGATTTTGTCATCCGTGCCACAGCACATCGGCCCTGGTTAATTCGTCAGTTCAAGGAGAGTTAGAGGTGTGTATCGCCGAGATGATTCCCCGTTCATGCTCAGCTTGGTGCAAGTCAGTGTTCAGAATTATCTGGAGCACCAGATCCTGACTGTCATCACTGTGTCCCTCGTTCAGGTGATACCATGCGACCAATGATTCAAGACATCCTTAGAGATCTTATTGGGGATCCTGTAAAAAGAAAGCTGCTTGGTATGATTCTCTATGTATGTCTGTGGTGGAGCTACAGGATATAAATGTGATATTTGTAACCTCCAATCACAGCTTCAAGATGGCAACACAGTGATCTGAGTGAGGAATGGGAAGAGATGGATTCAGCGAGCTTTATTTACTTGAGTCAGGGAGTAGCGCATCAGGGGTCAGTGATTACGGCACCTACACAATTGAAATAAATCTCGAGGTAAGAATGTTTGGAACCCCAGTGATGTTATATGTGAGATTTTCGCAAAAGCCAGATGTGTAACTTGGAACACCGTTTCTTATTGGTGTAGATCTTCAATGATGCATACGCTGTGTAGAATATATGAACCACGGGGGTTATACTCTAGTCGTCGGTTGAATAATTTACAAGAAATACTTGTTAATGTAAAAGAACAAACACACAACAAGAAAATATTTAATAAACTACAACACAAAATATATTAATGGCTATACACACACAGTATTACACAGAATTAACTCTTGATTCCCAACTAACTACGTTTGACATTCTGAGCACGCCCTTTGTTCCCAAATGAGCTCGAATAATATATAACAATACGAACTGAATCCAACAGGTTACTGCTACTCACAGAGTATGTGGCCAAGTTTAGGAACAACGTCTTCAGTTTCAGCGAAGGCAAAACTTGATACTTTTTTTTCAGAAGACCACTCTTCAGCTGACTTTGGCTGCAATGTTAGCTGCGATTGCGTCTATCTCCTTTTCTCCAGTCACTATGCCATGGATATGCCAATCCTTCCCTTTGATCTATCCTGTAGAGTCTGTCTTCCGCAGATACATGTCAATTACCTTATCTCTCCACTTGGAACTTACCTTTTCTATATCTGATTTTTCAGCTAGTCCCCCGGGTATACACATGACTTTCTCCCTGATACACTAAGTCACATAGAACATAGAACATTGCAGCGCCATACAGGCCCTTCGGCCCTCGATGTTGCGCCGACCAGTGGAACCAATCTAAAGCCCCTCTAATCTACACATTTCAACCTCTCTTCACGCACTTTTAATTTCTGTGAACCTAATTCATTTTTTTCCCTCAATCTTAGCACCTGGATTAAAGTGAGCCTTGAAGCGAGGTACATATTTCCTCCTGCCATGTATCATTGCCGTTTGCAGCAACGTTGCTGACCCAACACACTTTAAAGTAGAATCCAAGTGATGCAGTGGGCACAGTGTTAGTTAGCATTCCCAGCAACATTTCTCAAAATACGGAAACAAAATGTCATTTGTCAATTTTGCTGGGAAGGGAAAAAACATGAGGTGATTGACAAGCCAGGCATTTCAGTGTCATCCCCAGTTCATTGTGAATGAAAGGTGCAATTACTTGGAATCAAATGCATTGTTGATATGTCGTTCCGGAACCCCTTTTATTGAATCCATGTTCCAGGTTGTTATGGTTACTTACACACTTTTCCCACTCTCAGTGTATGAAATATATCTCCCGAATTCTCGATTGAATCATCCTTTACACTGAGCACTCCATTAAACTGTTCTTTTTCCCACAGTTTGTAATTAACTTAGTCACAACTCCCTCACAAAGAACAAAAAAAGAACAAAGAACAGTACAGCACAGGAAACAGCTCTTCGGCCCTCCAAGCCTGTGCTGCTCCTTGGTCCAACTAGACCAATCGTTTGTATCCCTCCATTCCCAGGATGTGACTATCCAGGTAAGTCTTAAACGATGTCAGCGTGTCTGCCTCCACCACCCTACTTGGCAGCGCATTCCAGGCCTCCACCACCCTCTGTGTAAAAAACATCCCACTAATATCTGAGTTACACTTCGCCCCTCTCACCTTGAGCCCGTGACCCCTCGTGATCGTCATTTCTGATCTGGGAAAAAGCTTCCCACCGTTCATCCTATCTATCCCCTTCTTGTACACCTCTATTAGATCTCCACTCATTCTCCGTCTTTCCAGGGAGAACAAGTCCAGTTTACCCAATCTCTCCTCATAGCTAAGACCCTCCATGCCAGGCAACATCCTGGTAAACCTTCTCTGCACTCTCTCTAACGCCTCCACTTCCTTCTGGTAGTGCGGCGACCAGAACTGGATGCAGAACTCCAAATATGGCCTAACCAGCGTTCTATACAGCTGCATCATCAGACTCCAGCTTTTCTACTCAATACCCCGTCCTATAAAGACAAGCATACCATATGCCTTCTTCACCACCTTCTCCACCTGTGTTGCCACCTTCAAGGATTTGTGGACTTGCACACCTCGGTCCCTCTGTGTTTCTATACTCTTGATGACTCTGCCGTTTATTGTATAACTCCTCCCTACATTATTTCTTCCAAAATGCATCATTTTGCATTCATCCGGATTAAATTCCATCTGCCACCTCTCCGCCCAATTTTCCAGCCTATCTATATCCTGCTGTATTGCCCGACAATGCTCATCGCTGTCTGCAAGTCTAGCCATCTTCGTGTCATCTGCAAACTTGCTGATTACGCCAGTTACACCTTCTTCCAAATCATTTATATATATCACAAATAGCAGAGGTCCCAGTACAGAGCCCTGCGGAACACCACTGGTCACAGACCTCCAGCTGGAAAAAGACCCTTCGACCGCTACCCTCTGTCTCCGATGACCAAGCCAGTTCTCCACCCATCTAGCCACTTCTCCTTGTATCCCATGAGCCTTAACCTTCTTAACCAACCTGCCATGTGGGACTTTGTGAAATGCTTTACTGAAATCCAGATAGACGACATCCACGGCCCTTCCTTCATCAACCGTTTTTGTCACTTCCTCAAAACGCTCCACCAAATTCGTAGGGCACGACCTCCCTCTTACAAAACCATGCTGTCTGTCACTAATGACCATGCTGTCTGTCACCATAACCCTGTACATTTCCCTGCAAGCCTGACCCACACAGCCAAGCAAATTACACCTGCAGGAATTGGCGTCGAAGGAAA
This sequence comes from Mustelus asterias, assembly GCF_964213995.1. Classification (NCBI taxonomy): domain Eukaryota; kingdom Metazoa; phylum Chordata; class Chondrichthyes; order Carcharhiniformes; family Triakidae; genus Mustelus; species Mustelus asterias. The sequence continues at coordinate 396,246 of NW_027590308.1, read as the reverse complement.
GAAGATCTTCCGTTGGTGAAAGTGCCTTCAAAGCTGTCTGTTTCCATATCAGCAAAGCCGGGTTTCGGGCACCGAGACCTGGGATTTTCTCGAATTTCACTATTTGGCTTCTGTCAAATACAATTATCGACTAACTGAGGCGAGTCAATCAAAAGAGGAAATTGCTGGTCAGACCAACTAAAATGAAGACGTTCTGCTACTGGAGTGTTTTTACAGTCTTCAAAGCCCTAACTATGTTTCCCACAAAGCATAACACCATGATTCTTCCTGAAGGACAGTTGTCTGCTGCCAGGTTTACGATGCAACACCAGTCCTTGGCCTCGAGAAGACAGAACGTATTTTTAAAATTGAAGTTTCTCTTGTCTTCTGCACTTTTTGGGAATGGTGGCGTGTAGTACTTTATCAATGCCTAATTTGTAAATCGGGTCTGCGATGATTCCATGCCATATTAGGTCAGATTCTGTTTCCGCCCATCTGATTGGTTAGCCATTACCACAACGCTCTGAAGTCTGGTTTTGGTCACCAACATTATCAGTCCATCGATCCAGATTTGTAACCTTGTTTCATTTATTCATCAACAATCACGACTTAACAATATTGTTCCATGTTTGTCCCATTTCACAGCCTATTAATTTGACATGATTAGTTGAGTTGTTGGCTAAAAACATGAATCAACTCCCTCAGAACCTTAAGATCTCTGCTCGGTGACGTTTAAACAGAGCTCTTTACTTGTTCTGATTCTGCCCCTTTCCATCACTGCTTGACATTTCAAAATGTCTCGAGAAATGTAGCCAAATTGTCTCCATCACACATTTGTTTTTATTTTACAGAAATAATACATTTAAGCAATAGCCTGAGGGTACATTAACTAAGTCATAACAGGGGCGTGGTAAAACAAATCCAGCCCCACAACAACAGCATATTTCTTGTACCAGGAAACATCCTTTGAACTCCTAAAATGTTACTTAATTCTCAGCAGTTAAAAATAGCTATCCTCTATATTCTCTTTTTACATCGAAATGAGTAACTCCCATCCAACTACCTCTCGCTGCAAGCAAACACAAATATATTGGCAGCAGAGAGAGATGGACTTACAGAAGGAAGAAAATACACAATTCCAGTCATATGAAAGGGAACAAATGCATTATTAGATAGCCCATTTAGCTCTTACATAAACGGTATAAAACCAAAATTAACCATTGAAAATATAGGAAGTTAAACTGACAACTTGTACTCCATGAAATTCAATACAAAATGCAGAATGCAGCAGACTTCTCATTTATAATCTGAGCTTTATTGGAACCTGTATTTTGCAGCAGATTTTAATATTCTGTCAACGGATGTGCACACAGTTATGCAAATATGCATAATTTTTATACATCGCCTTTGTCTTTATAATTGCTTATATTTGTGTGTTATAATGAGGCATTCCGTTTCTGATAATGAACATCAATATTCGGCTTCAATTTTCTTTTCTATTCCGCTTTAACACTGTTCCAAGGCTTTCTTTGATGCTCCGCCTTGCTGTGAGGAATTTCTAACCAGTTCATGAGTTTTTTTACAGTTGCTATTCCGGCAGTAGCAGTGATGCCAGCAAAGAGTTAAATGATTCATAAAGCAAGATTATAAGCAAACAAGAGAATAGTTTACACGCATGTGAATGTGGTAAGGGAATCAAACAAATAATTATAGTTTAAAATGTATGCTGATATTTTCAATGCATGTAAGCATATTATATGAATTACAAACCATGTTCATCAAGACAAGTTACCACAAGACATGATGGTTCAGGGGAAGTGTTAATTAGCATCTTTGGACGGCATGGTGACGCAGTGGTTAGCACTTCTGCCTCACAGCTCCAGGGACATGGGTTGGATTCCCGGCTTGGGTTGCTGTCTGTGTGGAGTTTGCTCATTCTCCCGACTTGCGTGAGTTTCCTCCGGCTGATCCGGTTTCCTCCAACAGTCCAAAGATGTGCGGGTTAGGGTAATTGGCCATGCTAAATTTCCCTTTAGTCTCCTGGGATGCGTAGGTCAGTGTGATTAGTGGGGAAGTATGTGGAGTTACAGGGGATAGGGCCGAGGAAGGATTGTTATCTGTGCAGAAATGATGGGCCGAAAGGCCTCCTTCTGCATGGTGGCGTTTCTATGATGATTTCTGTGATTTTCTTGAAAAACCTTAGAGTAAACAGGCTAATATCAGACAGTGTCTGGTTCAAGGTCAGAAAGTTAAACATTTATGAATTGGCTTTTCATTATTTCGATCAGGTCGCAATGTGCCCAAACGCGGAAATGCTTGGCTATCTCATATAACAACGGCCTAATACCAGACTCATGAGAACATTCAGTCTGACTTTTGCGGAAGGCATTCGAGGTAAATTAGCAGCAGAAAATTAGTCTTTGCCAGAATAGGTGGTAGCGTCCTGATTTAATAGGCAAGTAAGATAGCATAATGCTGGTTGGTAAACGCCGATTCATTGAAGTTCATGACAGTTATTATTATTAATTTTCTGAAATGGAGATGATTTTATCTAAAGGCAATGACAGGCCGGTGATTTGATTTAAAAAATGCATAATTGCTCTGTCGTATCTGCTGACCTCAGAGCTTATCTGAGAGCTCCGGTATTCTGTACCTGTCACCCTTGAGATAATTTCTCCCATTGGCCTCTGGTCTTAATAAAGTTGTCTTTTGCACTAGTGGCATTAGCTCCGTGAGTGAATCTTTGGTACTTTGTAAAAACCGCGCTTACACGCCTGTTAGTGAATTTACTACTTTTTTCCCTTCAGGGAAAGCCACAGGGAAGGTTATCAAGGTCAGCCAGAGTACGGGACTGGATAATATAGAAGCAGATATAGTTTGATATTTGATTAAAAATAATTAACATTCACCAATCAACGTATATAAACTATCTCTGTTCACTCAGACCAATAGATTCGGGTTATATTGTGCATAACATACAAAGGTTAAATGCCAATCACGACCATCGCGAACTTGATCAATTATAACATCCAAATAGCGTGAAAAGCTATGTTAGTGGAGCTCAGTCATTATTGTTATTGTTGATGTCCCAGCTTTTGCCAGTGTTTGGGGATATCATTCTGCGCTCCTATGTCCAGATTTCTGATTTAATGAATTATTTCAGACTAATGGCTTTAACGCTTATTTGTGATGACTTTTATGAGGACAAATAGTTTCCCTCATGGAAACTTTCGTGAGTTTTAACGTGAAGTGACTATTAACCCTTTCTAACACCTCTCCATGTTGATACTGAATAAGAACCAATTCCTTTGAACTTTGACCTCAGTGGGAAGCAGCGAGCTGGTGGCTGCATGTACGCTTGCGGCAGGGAACTAAGGACTGCGCCGGCGTGGGCCAGCCCACGACACCACTTCGCTGCAACCCCACCCGCTGTTGGACTTCGCGCCTGGTTTTCCATTCACCAAGACGACTCAAGGCGAGGAAAGCAGCCTCGGTGGAAACAACAGACTAAAAAAAATTAATAAATGAATATTGAAAAATCTGCAGCTCATATGAATTTTAAAGAGGGAACAAAGCGTTTGTTTCCAGCCAGTTCCGCACACATGAGGATGACCTCAACCGGGGTCTTGGTTTCATGTCACACTACCTGTAATATCCACGACTTGCCTGGGCTTGCAAAATCTCAATCACTGTCCTGGCTGGAGACAATACACACCTCTTCAACCTGTGCTTAACCCTCTCTTCACTCACATTGTCTGTACCTTTAACACTTGATTACCTGTAGAGACTCGCATTCCAACCATCATTTTGTAAATTGAGTTCGTGTCTCCATTTGCCTTGTTTGTGAACTGAAATCCGACTCACCTGATGAAGGGGCAGCGCTCCGAAAACTAGTGGCTTGTGCTACCAAATAAACCTGTTGGACTTTAACCTGGTGTTGTGAGACTTCTTACAACAGTGGTGCCAGAGGAATTGATGTTTGTGAATGATCCAAGTGGTTTATTTGATTTGATTTGATTTATTATTGTCACATGTTTGCATTGTAAAGTATTGTTTCTTGCAGACAAAGAATACCGTTTCATAGCAAAGGAAACAGAAGATTGCAGAATGTACTGTTACAGTCATCGCTGGGGTGCTGAGAAAGGTCAGCTGAATACGAGATAGTTCCATTCAAAGATTTAACGGTTGCAGGAAAGAAGCTGTTCTTAAGTTGGTTGGTAAGTAACCACAGACTTCTGTATCTTTTTTTCTGAGGGAAGAAGGTGGGAGAGAGAATGTCTGAAGTGCGTGGGGTCCTTATTATGCCGGTTGCTTTGCGGAGGCAGCGGAAAGTGTAGACAGAGTAAATGGATGCGAGGCTGGTTTGCGTGTTGGATTGGGCTACATTCACGACCTTTTGTAGTTACATGCAACCTTGGGCAGAGCAGGAGCCATACCAAGCTGTGCTGCAACCAGAAAGAATGCTTTTTATGGTGCATCTGTAAAAGTTGATGAGTGTCGTAGCTGACAGGCCATATGTCCTTATTCTTCTGAGAAGGGAGAGGCGTTGGCGGGCTTTCTTAACAATGGTGTCGGAATGGGGGGACCAGCACAGGTTGGTGGTGATTTCGAGACCTAAAGACCTGACGATTTCGACCTTTTCTATTTTGTCCTCATTGATGTAGAGAGCGGCAAGTTCTCCACTTTGCTTTCTGAAGTCGATGAAAATCTCCTTCGTTTGGTTGACATTGTGGGAGAGATTATTGTCGTCGCACCAGTTCACCATTTTCTCCATCTCATTCTGTACTCGGTCTCGTCATTGTTTAAGATACGACGCACAACGGTGCTGTCGTTAGCAAACTTGAAAATCGAGTTGCAGGGGAATTTGGCCATAAAGTCATAAGTATATAAGGACTATATTAGCGGGCTGAGCACACAGCTTTTTGGGGCACCGGTGTTGAGGATGATCGTGGATGAGGTGTTGTTGCCTCTCCTTACTGATTGTGGTCTGTGGCTTCGGAAGTTCAGAATCCAGTCGCAGCGGGACGAGCCGAGGCCCAGGCTACGGAGTTTCGAGATGCGTTTCGTAGGAATAATGGTGTTGAAGGCTGAGCTGTAGTAAATAAATTGGAGTCTCACGTAGATAACTTTGTTACCTAATTGTTCCAGGTTTGACTGAGGGGCCAAGGAGATGTCGTCTGCTGTGGAACTGTTGTGGCAGTAGGCAAACTGTAGTGAATCCAGGCAATCCCGGGAGGCTAGAATTGATTCATGCCATGACTAACCTTTTAAAGCAATCCGTAATGATGAATGTCTGGAACAACTGGATGATAGTCATTAAGGCATGTTGCTTGGTTTTTCTTTGGTACAGGGATGATTGTCGTCTTCTTAAACCAGATAGGGACCTCATATTGTTGCAAAGAGAGGTTGAAGATGTCTGTGAATGCCCCTGCAAGCTGATGCACGCAGGATATGAGTGCACGTCCGCGTACCCCATCCGAACCAGTCGCTTTCCGTGGCTTGACCCTCGACAAGGCTGTCCTGACATCTGCAATGAAGACCTCAGAAGCAGATTCAGAAGCAGAAGCAGAAGGAGGGAAGAGGTGGGGCGGGGGGGGGGGGGGGGGGTGGGGGGGGGGGGGGGGGTTCGACATGCAAAACAGACAAATGTTGTTGTTGAGGACAATTAGAGAAAACATGTTATTCGACCCATAGGTCAGGATCTGAGCAAAATTGAATAGAATGTTACAAATGTCCAGAATTAAAAAAATAACATTTGTTGCTTTGAATAAAATGCAGTTAAAACTGACAACAGGACAAAAATAATCGAATGATTGATTATTGCTACAAACATAACCCTGATCATTGCTGAATAAGCAAAATGTTTTGTTAAAGCAGATTTGTTATGTGGCTTGACTTCATTTTCAGTATCATGTTCCGTATTAATGAATGCCATAAATTAAAGGACAGTGACATTGTGGGTATGGCCGTGGCTAAGAAAGTGACAGCTGAGGGTAATGGACAATTGGACAACGGTTGCTTTACAGAGTAGACATCTTCCCAGAGATCAGCATTAGGACCAATTCTCGACTTGACCTAAAATGCAATGCTGTATGCATCAAAACCTATTTTCAATGTTTGTTTATTGCACGTTATACTGAAATGATGTACCACAGATGTTAACACAGAAGTTGGCATTTTGCACTTGAAGGTGTCTTTCCCGGAGCGATTTCATTTAATGGCAAGTGGAGAAGATTGGATTTGCATTGCTGGAGATTGTCATCAGTGAGCATCTGAATAATTTGGAATAATACTTTCCCAAATGGACAAAGCCTGGATGCTGTCCAGAAGTTATTGTACCTGGGAAAAACTTTGAATCAATATCCGAGGGGCCCTGAATTGGGTTGAGCATTTATTGACGAAGCAACTAAAGATGGTACCTCTTAGTGCCCTAGCTGGGGAACTCCTCAATGATGTATTGTGAGTGTTATAACACCAATAACTGGGAAACAAATCCCTCATTAGCATTCATTTCAGTTTTGGTAAAGAATGTTGAAGCTTTCGTCGGTAAAATGCAATTGTGACGTCAATGGTGGGCACATGCATCTCTGGAGATATTTCTTACATGTTTGGACCAATGTTGAAATGTGGTCAGGATATGGCTTTGGCAATATTCACAGGGAACTTCAGTGAGTAGGTCTTTGTTGATTAAGTGCTACTTGATTGCACGGGCACAAGCCTCATCCCTCGCATGCCTGGTGATGGAGAATAGACTGATGGGACGGCATATGGCGGGGTTCTATTTGTCCTGTTTTACGTGAACGAAAAAAAGTTCAAACACATGCTTGATGATAACTTAGCAGCTGAGCCAACTCCAATGCCATGGATTAGGCACTGGATACACTCCCCAGAGAAATCCTCATTCGCACCGTTTTGCAACACAGAAAAAATGTTTATTGAGCGATAAGCACTCAGGGGCATTCCTTCCTACCTGCCGACAACTTCAAGCCCGCCACTTACACACTTCCTCTGATCGGGGGTCACCCATTCATGGAATCAGAATATCGAAGATTCACAACAGAGGCCCTTCACCTTCGAGTCTGCACTGACATGTTGTGAAGACCTAACATAACTCGCTAATCCGTTTTACCAGCACTTGGCCAATAGCACTGAAATTTATGATGTGCAAAGTGGTCATCGAGTAACTTTTTAAGGATGTGAGACAATTCGCCTCTATCAGTCTCCGAGGGTGTGTAATTCGGACCATCGCGACCTTTGTTTTAGAAATGGTGTTTTATCCACACCCCATAAATCTCATACCTATCACCATAGAAGTTATCACCTCATTACTGACTTTCCAACGAAGGGGAACAGCTGTTCCCTATTCACTCTGCTCATATCCAGTTTAATTTTGTACATCTAAATCGGTCGCTTCTCAGTCCTTTCTGCTGCACGGAAAACAACCCAAGTCGATCGAAATGTTATTTATAATTTTAATGTTCCAACCCAGGCAGCATCCTGGTGAATTTGCTCCGCCACCCCACCCCGCCCCCATCCAGTGCAATTATTTCCTTCCTGTAATGTGCCGACAAGAACTGCACAAAATCTTCAAGCTGTGGCCTCACCAATATTATATATAACTCCAACATGATTTCCCTACATTTTCAACATATGCCAGCCAGAATTGATAAAGACAAGTGCCCCATATGCCTTTTTCACCACAACATCAATATGCACTTCTGCGCTCTTAAATCTATGGACAATCAGAACAATTTGCTCTGTTCCTCTGAACTATTTAGTGTCATGTTGTTCATTGAAGGCTTCCTTGTCAAATTACATTTTCAAAATTGTATAACCTCACGAATATCAGGGTTAGGTTCCATCTGCTAGTTATCTGCCTATTTGACTCTCCCGTCCATATCATCCTGTGGCCGAAGGCACGCATTCTCACTTTTAACCACCCGGTCAATCAGTGTGTCATCCACAAATATACGCATCCTTAGCGCCCCACATAGTCAGATTCATTCCTTCTCTGACTGCAATTTCATACGTTGCAGGGTAACAACCTCTTAAATCCTGCTGTACATCAACATCTAAACTTCGCAGTTTGAAAACTGTGGCTCCAGCTGAAACAGAAGCTCCCAAACCCGGCCGACAAAATGATTAAACCTGTGGCACCTCCTGCAAATGTGGTCATCCAGACCGCACGGTGTTTCGAGGATCCCCGCAATGTTGCAGACTGTACAACTCACGGGACTGAAGACCCCACTCATTATTTTTCCCAAAAAGGCTCTTTTGTTCAATTGATTCCAAGTAGATTTTGTTTAAATGCAAGAAGCCTTACTTTTCTACACTGCTGTTTTGGATTTGAAGAAAAAACACGTAAATATTACTTCCGAAACAACCCTCTTTCTTGTCGCCTCCACTCCTTCAACAGAGTAAAAATCATTCTAAAGAATAAAAACAGTGTGTTGGCTGTATTGATTTGAGGGTCCCTACTGCTTTGATGGTTAGAGCAACTGGACTCTTAGATTTACGTGGTCGGCAGCAGTTTGATTGGTTAAATTAGTTACAGTTGCTGGATAACTTTGAGTTTTTAGAGGAATATTCAGTTTCATACATCAGTTAGTTTAAATGGCATTATGGTTCCTGATTGTAGTACCTGTATTTTCCTGAGAAGCTGCATTATTCTTGGCGAAGTTTTCGGTCAAGATAGATTCTAAAGTTTCATGTGTTTCAAACAAGTTATGGCCAACGTTACTGTGCATTGTTCATGATTATATATAATTGCGAGGTGCTGAAGCAATTTCAAAGTTTATTTATTAGTCACAAATAAGACTGACATTAACACTGCAATGAAGTTACTGTGAAATTCCCCTCATCACCACACTCCGGCGCCCCTTCAGACCAATACACCTAACCAGCACCTCTTTCAGAATGTGTGAGGAAACCGGAGCACCTGGAGGAAACCCAAGCAGCCATGAGGAGAACGTACAAACTCCGCATAGACATTGACCCAAACCGGGAATCGAACCTGAGACCCTGGCGCTGTGAAGCAGCAATGCTAGCCACTGTGCTACCGTACCGCCCATTTCACAATAGGTACGCACGTTTGGTACAGGTATATGCTGTATTTGTGTGCTAAGAAAAATTATTGAAATACTGCAAAATTGATGCTACTGGAAACAATTTTCTGGACAAATGTAAAACAAACTGAGAAAAGTGATAGCTGTTTTTTGAAGGGACATTAATATTTTGGAAACACGCAGTGTTCAATTATGATGACTCAATTTTCTTTTGTTTGTAGTTTCACAATTTGATCTCAATGTTAAATTTAGAATAGGTCAACGGGGATCTAAACATTTGCATAACATGTTTTGTTTCGTGAACATGATGTAACCTCAGTTTCCCGTTGAGGTTCCACTAAGTATAAATTTATTCTTTGCGAATGTGGCAACAAGCATTTACAGGAGCAATAATTCCGCTAGCATAAAGCGCAGGATCATCCAGAAAATGAGTGCAGCTTTTACTCTCATTGACAAAATTTCCTACGTTATCATTGCCATCGTTGGTGTAAATGGTCAGTGCCGATAACCATTTTAGTTATACGAATATGTGAGTATTTTATTGTTTGCGCTATCGATCAAAATAATACAGGATTCTCTAACAATGGTGATTTTCATGTGGGGAGGACTGGAGTACGATTTTGTAGAGGCAAATGTTGCGAATTAGACCTGGGAGTTGCATTCCATTCTTTCAGCTAAAAACATCGATCACAGGGGCTCGAAAATTATCAAGCAGTTGTCGACAAGGTGTATGTGCCCACCTATAAAGTCTCAATGCAAACTTCACGAGAATACGTTTTGGGGGAGCAGTTTTCACCATAAAATTTAAGTAGTGTGGTTTTACGAACCGGAGTGAAACTCCGAAACGCCGAAGGTTTGGATTATTGCGAGTAATCGGCACTGAATGTGGAACGCTACCAGAATGGCGCTAAATAAACATCTGACCATGTATTAAGGTAGTGACGTCATAACGTCATAGTGGTGTAATAAGTCACAAACAGGATGCAAGGGGCATCTGTCATTTTCTATCTGTCCTGGAAGTCAGTCACGAATCTATTTCAAAATCATTGCTTTCGGTGACCTATCAATCTTGTATTTAAAGTGTGTGTTGAAAACAGAATGTCAAATTGTTGATCTTGATTGAAGGTGATTGCAATCAAGTGTAGTATTTTTAAATGGAAACAGGTGTACAATATTTACTCACGGGCTGACAGCAGAGAAGCACTACAACTCTCTTCAAAACTTTAGTTGAATTCTTCATACGCAATATTAGTTTAGTTTTAACATTGCATTTGTTTTGCTGTTGATTGATTTACTTTGCACAGCACCCTGTTGCGATTCTTTTGGTAATGCGTGTTTCCTGTGAAACCTTTCCCTGTTTTGCGTGAGGAATATTTTGCTCAGGACATTGAAACCGGTTTTGCCCATGATGACGTTATATCGAAGCAATTCTTCTTTATTTACATCTGGAAGGCTTTGATGCAGGGTTGTGTTGTGTGAAGACTGAATCTGATTAAACACCTTTATATTAGAAAACGATTTAAACCATGTTCATTCAAACATAGTGAGTTTCCATCCTGCCTCCTGCTCTGCGTCTTTTAGAGCTAGATGGGAAAACACTATGTTTGTTTTTGCGACTTGTTGGAAATCATTTGTTCTCTCAATCCCCGTCAATTCATTCTTTGTTATGTACTTGTAGGCTTCTAAAAATCCAGGAATTTCAGTTGCAAGTTCAGATCATTTATTCAAGGATAGGACACATGCAGGATGAAAACTCGAATACAGCATTCACCAACATTCAGAAATGCATACTCGCATATACGCTGATAATCACATATGCAGACCATGTTTTAATTTCCAATTGTGTGTTTATATATATTTATATCTTCAACTGTCCAGCAAAGAAGTGTCATCACCTCTTAGCCACTATCTGTCTCTTCCTATTTGCTCTGGCTTAATGCCTGGCCTTTTAATCGTTAAGAACAATTGACTTTCCAGATTGTTCTTGCTGATCCACAGTCTTTGATGCTGTGAAGGGTGACTGTGGCATTTGAGAAGCATTTTACTCACACCTAGATTCTATTACATCTATTCATTTCCTCGAGAGTCCCCATTTTGGCCTTTGGTCTAATCCAGATTAGCCAAAATCTTCGGTACTGCCCTGTTCCTTTACACTCAATTCATCACAACTACTTTTTAGATAACAAACAATTGAATATTAGATAATGCAAACATATAAATGATTCCCTGCATCTCCTTTCGCTGCATAGATAGAATCATAGAATCCCTACGGTGCAGAAAGAGGACATTCGGCCAATCGAGTCTACACTGACAAAAATCCCACCCTGGCGCTATTCCTGCAACTCCATGTATTCATCCCATTAGTCCCCCTGCCGCTAAGGGACAATTTAGCATGTCCAATCAACCTAACCCGCACATCTTTGGCATGTGGGAGGAAACTGGAGCACCCAGAGGAAACCCACGCAGACACGGGGAGAATGTTCGAACTCCACACAAAGTCACGCGCGGTTGGGATTGAACCGAGGTCTCGGACGCTGTGCAGCAGCACTGCTAACCGTTGTGTCACCGTGCCGCCACTATATTGTAGCTAATTCTAAACAAGTACTATTTCTCTCTAGACTTCATTTGTGGCAGTATGATATTACTCTTATTTTTAATGTAATGTGACTCTATTTTCGTAATGCTCCAAGGGAGTGGAATTAATTGCTTAAAATGTGTTTCACTATGGAGTGCTTGTCAGTGCATCAATGATTTGTAGATGTTTTATTTCTCTTCATCCCATGCTCACTATTTTATGTCATGTTCTTTGCCAAGTGGCTGAACAGGACCCATTCTTCAGCGCAGCTGCATGATGTAGCCCCACATGTCTACTCTTGTATAGTCTTTGTTCATCCACTTATGGCTGTTCCAATTGTTTCTATAAACATTTGCTGGAAACGCATGTTTGTAACTTATCTTCACACAATTTCCTGTCTGTTGGTGTCGTCTACTTTTTTTTTTCCTTTTAACCAATATTTCCGTTCAAGTAAGGTTATTTTTATTTACATTGCATCCCTCTGCTTACCCTCAACAATTATTTTTTTGGCATTTGTGCAAGGTTTGTCGAGTCCATAGGAACTATGCTGTGTATTTTCCCAAATCAATATCTTCATCATGGATTCCACAGTCCGATAAATGATGGACCATTGAATAATTATTCCAGATTCCAAAGGGGGCCTTCCCTCTCAAAATGTTTTCTTACTTCCCAGTGTAAGTCTCAGTTGTGGCCAGATTCTAAAAATAATTTATATTTAAAAACATCATTGGCAAAGGCACATATATCTTTAAAAAAAACTTGTTATCTGATTCATTTCATTTGTAACTTCCATTCACCATATTGTTTATCAGTGCTTTAATTCAGAAATGCTATTGAACTAAACACAACATTAGTTATGATAACACATTCCGGAATTCTATAGAATTACTACTGCTGAATCAAATATTTTTGTACCATTATTGAAACACAAATTAAACATTCCTGTTTGAATCCAGGATTCCAACTTTTGCATGCGTGGACATTCCTCTACAGATAGGGTCTATTTCTTGCTTGAAGTGTTTGAAGTAATTATTCATGTGAATGTGCCAATCAGTTCCAAGTTCAAATTGGGCTTTTTAACTGAGTTGAAAATCAGTTTTAAGTCTTTGGCTGAATTCCATCCCCCTGCAGTATAAATATCTCCCACTTTCTCTGCCTTTTAGCTTTGGAAAAGCGTGATCTGGATGCGAAACGTCAGCTCTTTTCTCTCCTTACAGATGCTGCCAGACCTGCTGAGATTTTACAGCGTTTTCTCTTTTGGTTCCAGATTCCAGCATGCACCGTAATTTGCTTTTATGCTTGTGTGATTATTTTGAATCAAAAGGTTGTCAGCACAAATCTTTAACTCCGCTGCCAGTTCCGTTGGGATAAGGGGTGGGCGGAGGACACTTTGCAGGAAATTGTGTCACTGTTCATAACTTTTTTTAAAACTTCCCTAAGCACAACAAAATTACTCAACATTAAAGTCATCCCAGGGTGCTTCGAGTACTGTTTTACTGATTGTTGCCCGCCAGCGGGGCTCTGCCTATCTGTACAGCATTGGCACCACTATACCCGGTTGGGGGTGGGGGACGGTGCGGGTCGTGGCTGTACTTTCAAGCGCAGTTTGTCAATTATACTTTCAACTTACTTCCCTCTTAGAAAGGACTGTCCTTGGGCAGGTTCTCTGCATGAACAATGTGTTGTATGTTACATATAACACGGGAGAGAGATGAGGCAGATTGTCAACACATTTTCCCAAACGTAGGGGAGTCTAAAAGTAGAGGGCATAGTTTAAAACGAGAGTGGAGTTCTAAAAGTGTCCAGAGGGGCAATGTGTCACACATAGTGTCTGGAACGAGCTGCCAGATACAGTAGTAGAGGTGGTACAGTTACATGTGTAAGGTGGGTATTGGTCAAATGCGGGCAATTGGGACTAGATTAGTGGTAAAATAAACTGGTGAGTATGCTCAAGTTGGGCCGAAGGGCCTGTTTCCATGTTGTAAACCTCTATGACACTATGACTTGCCACGTTTGCAGAGAAATTTATAAATTCCAATTCTTTTATCCTGTTGACCACGCCAAACGTCTGTGGTGGACGACTACAAACTAACCACAGTAGTCTCAGATACATATTAACATGGCGTATTCGAGCATAGCTCACATGGAGGGAGCACACTGTAATAAAGTATTCACATTGTGACAGATATTTCTACTGTATTCATACACTGCTTCTGAGATGCATAGAACACTGATTAATTTCCATTCTTGTATACATTTATGTTTATTAATAAAACTTTCACCCGAAGAAATATTATCCTCTCCCAGTTCGGCAGGATATATCTTTCCGTACCTCCTCTGATTCAAAGGGTGGGATTTGACAGCCTCGTTCATCCCGAATCCATAAAATCCCATCCGAGGTCAATGGACATTTACTTGGACCGCCCCTTCCCGCTCCGTTTTCCATCGTATGTGGTCCCCTCTGAAAGCGGAAACAACAAGGTCTTTGCTCGAGTTTTCATGTTGATCTCAGGTCCTTGAGGGAATGTGAGGGTCGCCGGGGTATAGGCACTAACCCAGTATGTGCTCTTTTTTTTTGTAACTTTCCCTAAATATATTCAGTTCTCCTTACAATGCCTTGGTGGAATCCAGGACGTCCTAATTGGGTGTAGATGTGTTTAACTTCAAGTGGAAATGTTGAGCCTGGTCTCCTCTCTCTCTTTCTTACAGTTAACTTTGTAGCGATTGTCATCCTGTGCCAGGGAAAATGTGGCCTCTCTCTCTGGACCACCCGCTATCTTGTGGCCATGGCGACGGCAGATCTATTTGTCATTATCATTGAGGTCATACTGTATCAGATCAATTATTATTATTTCCCAGTCTGTTTTCTGGACCTCACCCCGGTCTGTAGTGCACGTCACGCATTGAAATATGCATCCAGAGATTGCTCTGTTTGGTTTACAGTCGCCTTCACTTTTGATCGATTTGTGGCCATTTGTTGCCAGAAGCTGAAAACAAGATATTGCACTGAGCAAACTGCAGCAGTGGTTCTAACATCAACTGGCATTCTCCTCTGTTTAAAAAACCTTCCCTGGTACTTTACCAGGGAACCTGATGAGATCACTGACAATGTGCAATGGTTCTGCTCTACATCATCGAAGCTTTTTACAGAGCCTGGTTGGGTGGCATTCAACTGGTTTGATACAGTTTTAACACCATTTTTGTCATTTATCATAATTATATTTCTCAATGCCTTAACGGTCAGACACATATTCATGGTGAGTCAAGTCCGTAAGATGTTGCGGGGGCAGAGCAAGAGAAATAATCAAAGTGACCCTGAGATGGAGAGCAGAAGAAAGTCTGTAATATTACTTTTCAGCATATCCGGCAGCTTCCTTGTTCTGTGGCTTTTATATGCTATTAATTGTTTATGTGACATTGACTCATTCTTCAGTGATGAAGATTCATCATATATCTTCATCCAAACTGGCTACCTGTTGGTGAATGTAAGTTGCTGCACAAACACATTTATATATGTTGTGACTCAATCCAAGTTCAGAGAGCAGCTTAAGAAAGCTGTAAAATATCCGATTACCTCAATTATTAAAGTGTTTTATCCGCCTAATAACTGACTGCAGGTCTGAGGTTGTTACTAAGTGTTCCCACTCCAAACAACTGATAATTAGCCGTGGAGAACATCCAGTGAAGAACACGAGGAATCTATCAAACTTCCACATTGGAACTTAAATCGAGCAAATCCCTTGAGTGGGAGACACAACTGTCTTTTTTGTTCAATACATCGTTCTACCTTAGGGTGGATTAGAAGTACTGCTTGGTTTTTTGCAGCTGAACTTCCCTGCAGCGTGTGGATTAATCTATCAGCTAATCTGTCTTAATGAATGAAATGCCATTGCAAATCTCTACCGAAGTTGGACTGAATTATTACCTGAAAGAATAGTTCACCAACTATAATTTACAGCTCTCAAATACAGTGAACACTCAGAGACACAACACCCCAAAATATTATGAAAACAGCACCAACTACCAGTAACACAGTTGTGCATGAGATGATTTCAAGTTGGTAATCAAATATCGGACTCCAGCTGTAACCAGATCTTTGAAGCCTTTAACATCTGGTGCCACAACCTGTCTATAGATGTAAACAAGCCTTTGAAATGTTCTACCCTGCGTTAGATGGTTCGTAAAGCAGCTCCGCCTTATTGCATTAAGTGGAATAAACTGCTAATTGCAGTCTGGGTGAAAGTGGATCATTACCGTGGCCCATATATTAAGAGCACTTGAACTTTGGACTGACTGTAACTACTCTAGAGTCAGGAAAATTTAAAATAAGCTAATGGAATGTTGATTCAATCTGAGTGCACAGTCGCTACCGACACAAACATGAATCAATGCAGCTTCAGAGGTGTCAGAGTCAGGTTGCATTGACCAGCGGATCTGGCTCTATCATTGTCTCACTTTTCTCTTTTGTAGACTGACTTGTGCTGTATCCATAATTTTGACAAGAACATGCTATGTACTGAAATCATATTTATGTAACTGTAATTTCGAGTGATAACGTGCTATGGATGAAATAACTCTCACATCTGACTCCTCAGGTCCGAGGTAAAATTGCCCTTCCTTGAATTTAAACGCAAGCTTCAAGGCTGGCCTCACTCGTGCAGCAATTAGGTGATAGGCCTCTGTCAGGTAGCGAATGAAATTCCATGTTAATGTGAAATACCCACGTGTTTTTTAAAGATGTGGACAAGTGAAGTGAGAATGAATGCGCTTGACATCAAGGCCGCAATTGACCGAGTGTGGCTTCAAGATACCACAGCAAAGTTGGAGTCAATGGAAATCGGAGGAACTCCTCGCTTCTTGGAATTATATCTGCGTAAAAACGAAGATAGTCACGCTTACTAGAGGCCAATGTCCTAAACTCCGGTACATCAATGTAACAGTTCCTTTGGATAATGTCCTTGGTCCAACAATCTTCAGCCACTTCAGCAATAACCTTCCCTCCATGGTAAGGTGAGAAGTGGGGATATTCGCTGATGACTGAAGAATTCTTTCCACTATTCCTATTGGTTACTGAAGCAATCCGCATCCAATTCCAGAAAGACATGGACAATATTCAGGCTTCGTCTGACAAGCAGTAAATCACTTCACGCCATGTAAGTTCCTGGTAAAGACTATCTCCAACAAGTCAAGATCTATTAACTGTTCCTTGAAATTGTATTGCATTTCCATTGCTTAATCCCCCGATATCAACACCCTGGTGGTTACTAATGTCCCGAAACCGAACAGAACTAGCCATGTAATTACTGGGGCTGGAACCGTGCAGGGATTAACTCACCTCCTGACTCTGAAAGCATATCCGCAATCTACAAGAACGATTTAAGGATGTAATAGAATACTCTCCGGTTGCTTGGCTAAGGTGCAGCTCCACCAACACTCACGAAGCTCGTCACATCCAAGGTATGCATCCAGCTTCATTGGCACCCCTTTCAGAAACAACCAGAAACCAATGACCCACAGTTGCAGCCATGTATACCACCTACAATATGCACCGCATTAAACCAACAAGGCACTTTATCCCATAACTTGCAAAACCACCATCACGACAATCGGTACGGACATGGACAGCGGGTGCGTGGGAATACCAGCACAGGCAGTGCCTCCTCCAATACACGTGCCATCTTGATTTGGAAACATAGTGCTGGTCCTCCTCTGTTACTTGGCCAAATTCCGAGCATCCCCTCGCTAGTTTATTCTGGCTATTCCTACACATAACAAACTGCAGCAATTCAAGAAGACAGTAAACCACCATCTCTCACTGGCACCTGGGGATGGCAATGTATGTTGGCCGAACCAGCGACACCCAGATCCCATAAATGAATAAAATAAAAATATGTTGATTTCCTGCTCAAGCTTAAGAATTGAGCATCATCACCACCTTTACCTGTAGCTTTGTATGTGCAAATTGGATGCATCTTTGGTTCAGTAAAACTGTGACTGTATTTGAAAGCAAGCAGAATACTGTGGATACTGGAATCTAAAACAAAAACTGAAAATGCTGGACAATCTCCACAATCTGACAGCATTTGTGGTTAGAGAGTAGATCCTTGTTTCGAGTCTGGAAAACTTTGGCTCTCTTCTCTCTCCGCAGAGGCTGTCAGACCTGCTGAGATTTTCTAGCAATTTCCGTTGTGACTTAATTTGAAAACCGCTTCATTTGCTGCAAAGTGATTTCATTATTCTGATGTTGTGCCATGTGTAAGATGAATTCAAATCCTGTATCAGTCATCTTATAAAACCATTGACAAAACTAGAGTCATGAGCATGGCTCTCCTCTACAAGATCACAGCATTTGGCTGAAATTGATTCACAGATTAAACAAAACCGAAAAGCGTTTGGGAATAAAATCACAATTCGACCGAAACCATTGTTGATAAATAATTAACATTTTATTGAAGTTGCATTCATAGTTGATAGAAGGTCCACTCATTCCAATTTCTCTGAATATTTGTTAATACAGTAAAAAGTCTCACAACACCAGGTTGAAGTCCAACAGATTCATTTGGTAGCAAAAGCCACAAGCTTTCGGATCGCTGCTCCTTCTTTGTGTGAGTGGGATTTCAGTTCACAAACAGAGCATATAAAGACACAAACTCAATTTACAAAATAATGGTTGGAATGCGAGTCTTTACAGGTAATCAATTCTTCAAGGTACAGACAATGTGAGTGGAGAAAGGGTTAAGCACAGGTTAGAGATGTGTATTGTCTCCAGCCAGGACAGTTAGTGAGATTTTGCCAGCCCAGGCAAGTCGTGGGAGTTACAGATAGTGTAACATGAACCCAAGATCCCGTTTGAGGCCGTCCTCATGTGTGTGGAACTTGGCTATCAGTCTCTGCTCAGCGACCCTGCGCTGTCGTGTGTCGTGAAAGCCGCCATGGAGAACGCTTACCCGAAGATCAGAGGCCGAATGCCCTTGACCGCTGAAGTGTTCCCTGACTGGAAGAGAACACTCTTGCCAGGTGATTGTCGAGCGGTGTTCATTCATCCGTTGTCGTAGCGTCTGCATGGTCTCACCAATGTGAAATGCCTCGGGACATCCTTTCCTGCAGCGTATCAGGTAGACAACGTTGGCCGAGCTGCAAGTGTTTGTACCAT
This sequence comes from Mustelus asterias, assembly GCF_964213995.1. NCBI lineage: Eukaryota > Metazoa > Chordata > Chondrichthyes > Carcharhiniformes > Triakidae > Mustelus > Mustelus asterias. Next base: position 377,474 of record NW_027590308.1, on the reverse strand, counting down.
GTACTTGGTGGATGGTGTTCTCACGTGAGATGATGGCATCCGTGTCGATGATCCGGCACGTCTTGCAGAGGTTGCTGTGGCAGGGTTGTGTGGTGTCGTAGTCACTGTTCTCCTGAAGGTAAATCACCTTATTTGTTCATTTGTTACCTTGTTAATTTCACGATTAAAGGCCTTCCACTTGCCGGAAGACCCTTTGCCCTCAAACAAGCTACTCCAATCAACCCTTGCAATCTCCTGTCTAATTGCATCAAAATTCGCCTTGCCCAATTCAGAACTTGCATCTGTGTATCAGTTCTGTCCCTTCTGTAACTATTTTAAATTTAATACATCTATGGTCACTGGTCCCAAAGTGGTCCCCCAGCATCACCTCAGTCACTTGCCTGCCATCGTTCCCAAGAGTAGGTCACGTTTTGCCCTTTCCCGTGTAAGGCCCTCCACATACTGCCTGAGAAAACATTATTGAACACACTTAACAAATTCCACCTCATCAGAGAAGAAAGTGTGGGAGCCCTGGTTGAGATATTTGCGATGTGGAGATGCCGGCCTTGGACTGGGGTGAACACAGAAAGAGTTTTAACAACACCAGGTTAAAGTCCAACAGGTTTATTTGGTAGCAAATAACATTCGCTTTCAGAGAGCTGCTCCTTCGTCAGATGGAGTGGAAATGTGCTCTCAAACAGGGCACAGAGACACAAAATCAAGTTACAGAATACTGGTTAGAATGCGATTCCCCAAAGCCAACCAGATCTTAAAGATACAGATAATGTGAGTGGAGGGAGCATTAAGCACAGGTCAAAGAGATGTGTATTGTCTCCAGACAGGACATTGGGCGTTGGATATGGAGATATGTTTGTCTGACACATTAACAAAATTACATTTTATGGGCACATCGGGTAAGAAAGTACCAATTGAGTGTCATGTGGACAATCAGTCTTTATGGACGATGTGCACTCAACAAAACGTGTGGCAGAAAAACGACTAGGAATTGATTTGGCCAGCATTAAACAAATGGTGGGAATCAAGGAAGTTTCCAACCTTAACTGGGTTGGTACAAATCTACAGGGATCAATCTTTTACAAAAAGGGGTGCAGGTACTGGAAAGTTTTAAAGAATACTGGAGGATGGTTGTTCTAAATTATTTTGGAATAAATAAAATAAAGGGAATCTGTTGGAAGGTAACCGGTGACGTCTTTGTATTGGATATAGTGTAACCATTGGGAAAAGATGTAAGGGTCAGCTCACCCTGTAAACCATGGAATCAATTACAGAGTGATGCAATACTCAGCTGACCAGCTGACTCACGATACGTAAGAACGTGTTTGAAATTGTGGGGAGCTTGGAGTAATGAAGCGATGCCCCAAGTTTGGAGTAATGAAGTTTCTTTATTAAACCATTTATTTGACTTGTAAGTTGAAGTAAGTTTTGTTGTATTTTCATTATCTGCATTTTGAAGAGTTCTTTCTGAAGAAACATCACACACTCTCTCCCTCACTTTTCCTCCCTCACTGTCTTGGCTCATTCTCTCATGCCCCCCTTTCTCCCTCTCTTTCTGTCCGCTGCACTCTCTCCCCACACACACTGTCCCCCTGCACTCACACCCCTGGAATCTCTCCTCCTCACTCTCTGTCCCTCACTCTCTCACCCACTCTCTCTCTCCCACCCACCCTCCCTCTCGAACTCTCACTCACTCAATCACTCCCTCCCTCTCTCACCCTCAGTCCCCACATTCTATCTCCTCTCACGAATTCCTCCTCAATCGCTCACCTCACTGTTACTCTCTCTCACTATGTCCCCTCACTCTCTCCATCACATTCTCCTTCTCACTCTTCCCCGTCACTCTCTCTCCCCTCACTTTCTCCCCTCAGTCTCACCCTTTCGCTATCTTTCCTTACTCTCTCACAGTCACTCTCCACCTAACTCTACTCCTCACACTCTATCCCCGAAATCCCTGCCCTCACTCTTCCCTAAATCTCCCCTCACCCTCACTCTCCCCATTATCCCCTCACTCCATCTCCCCTCAATCTGCCCCGCCCTACATTCTCTCCCCCTCAATTTCTCCCCCCCTGAATGTCTTTCCCGCACTCACTTCCCTTGACTCGGTCCCCATCACACCCTCCCTCAATGAAATCTCTCCCCTAACTCTCCCCGCACTCTGCCATGGCCCCTCTCTCCCTCTCACTCTCTCTACTTCAATCTATCTTCCTCTTACTCACGCCACCACACACACCCTCCCATCACTCTCTCGCTCCTGCCTCATTCTCTCCCCTCACTCTCTCCCCAACCCCCTCCCCCAACTCTCTCCCCTAACTCTTTCCCCCAATTCGTTCCCCAAACTCTCTCCCCCAACTCTCTCCCCCACATCTCTCCCCCTCACTCTCTTCCCCTCACTCTCTCCACCAAATCCCTACACCAACCCTCTCCCCCAACCCTTCGCTCACTCTCCCCAACTCTCCACTCACTCTCTTTCCCCTCATTCTTTCCCCTGAGTCTTGTCCTTTCTCTTTCCCCTCACTCTTTCAACCTCACTTTCCGCACGCTCTTCCCCTCACTCTCTTCCCCCTCAGTCTCTTCTGCCTCAATCTCTTCCCGCTCGCTCTCTTCCCTCGCATTCTCTTCACCCTCACTCTCTTCCCCCTCACTCTCTCCCCTCACTCTCTTCCCCCTCACTCGCTCCCCCTCACTCTCTTCGGCATCACACTCAAAGAACAAACAAAGAACAAAGAACAATACAGCACAGGAACAGGCCCTTCGGCCCTCCAAGCCCGCGCCGCTCCCCGGTCCAGGATTGAATCCTGAATCCAGGATCCCCGCCCAATCTTCCAGCCGACCTACATACCAATATCCTATCCACCGAGCTGTCCCCCACAGCTACGATGCCTTGTTCATTACAACCTATTAACCCACCCCCACCCCCCCATTCCAGACCATGTGATCTCCAGGGAGAGGCGAAAACCCAGAGTGAAAAACCCCAGGGCCAATATGGGGAAAACAAAATCTGGGAAATTCCTCTCCGACCCCCTGAGGCGATCGAAACGAGTCCAGGAGATCACAATGGCCCTGATCGGAAAATGCTTCCCAACCCTAATCATTTCCACTTCCACGAGAAACAAGGAACAATTAGCCCGCGCCGCTCCCTGGTCCAAACTAGACCACTCTTTTGTAGCCCTCCATTCCCACTCCGTTCATATAGCTGTCTAGATAAGTCTTAAACGTTCCCAGTGTGTCCGCCTCCACCACCTTGCCCGGCAACACATTCCAGGCCCCCACGACCCTCTGTGTGAAATATGTCCTTCTGATATCTGTGTTAAACTTCCCCCCCTTCACCTTGAACCTATGACCCCTCGTGAACGTCACCACCGACCCGGGGAAAAGCTTCCCACCGTTCACCCTATCTATGCCTTTCATAATTTTATACACCTCTATTAAGTCTCCCCTCATCCTCCGTCTTTCCAAGGAGAACAACCCCAGTTTCCCCAATCTCTCCTCATAACCAAGCCCCTCCATACCAGGCAACATCCTGGTAAACCTCCTCTGTACTCTCTCCAAAGCCTCCACGTCCTTCTGGTAGTGTGGCGACCAGAACTGGACGCAGTATTCCAAATGCGGCCGAACCAACGTTCTATACATCTGCAACATCAGACCCCAACTTTTATACTCTATGCCCCGTCCTATAAAGGCAAGCATGCCATATGCCTTCTTCACCACCTTCTCCACCTGTGACGTCACCTTCAAAGATCTGTGGACTTGCACACCCAGGTCCCTCTGCGTCTCCACACCCTTTATGGTTCTTCCATTTATCGTGTAGCTCCTCCTTACATTATTCCCACTCGCCCTTCATATCCTCCCCAAACTCTCTCCGCAAACTCTATCCCCAAACTACTTCCCCCATCTCCCTCCCGCAACTCTCTATGCCATATATTTCCACTTTATTCTGTCCCCCTCACTTTCTCCCCTCACTCTTTCCCTCTCATTCTCTCCCCCAACTCTCTCCACCACACCCTCCCTCCCCTGACTTTCTCCCCTCAGTTTTGCCTTTAACTATCTCCCCTCGCTCTCTCTCCCTCATTTTCTGCCTAATTATTCCCGTTACTCTCTTCCACTCACTCTCTTCCCCCTCAATCTCTTCCCCCTTACTCTCTCCCTCACTCAAGTCTCCCGCACTCTCCTACCCCTCATTTTTTCTCCCATCACTTTCTCTACTCCTCACTTTCTCCCGCTTCAATCTCATCCCTCTCACTCACTCCCCCTCACACACTCTCTCCCATCACTCTCTCTCCTGCATCACACTCTCCCCTCAATCTCTCATTCAACTCTCCCCCCCCAACTATCTCCTGAAACTCTCTCCCCAACTCTCTCCCCTTCACAACCACCCCCTCAATGTCTCCCCCTCACTATCTCCCTCTGTCTCTCTCCCACAACCCTCTTCTTTCACTTTCTCTCCCCTCATTCTCTCCCCTCATGTCTTGCTCTTTCTCTCTCCCTTCATTCTCTCACCCTCACTTTCTACACTCGCTTCCCCTCACTCTCTGCTCCTCACTTTCTTCCCCCTCACTCTCTTCCCCCTGAATCTCTTCCCCCTCACTCTCCTCCAGTTCACTCTCTTCCCACCCACTCTCTTCCCACTCACTCGCTCCCACTCACTCTCTCTCCCTCACTCACTCTCCCCAAAAATCTCCTTCCCCTCATTTTCTCTCCCACACATTCTCTCCCCCTCACTTTCTCCAGCTTCTCTTTCCCTCTCACTCTCTCCTCCTCACTATTGCTCGCCAACACACTCTTCCTCCTCATCCTCCCACTCACTCTCACCCCCTCAGTCTCTCTCCCTCACCCTTAGCAAGGCCTTTGGCAAGGCACCGCATGGTAGGTTGTTGCAAAAGGTTAAATCTCACGGGATCCAGGGTGAGGTATCTATATGGATACAAAATTGGCTTCTTAACGGAAGCCAGAGGGTGGTCGTAGAGAGTTGTTTTTCAAACTGGAGGCCTGTGACCAGCGGTCTGCCTTAGGGATCAGTACTGGGTCCACTCTTATTTGTCATTTATATTAATGATTTGGATAAGAATATAGGAGGCATGGTTAGTAAGTTTGCAGATGTCACCAAGATTGGTGGCATAGTGGACAGTGAAGAAAGTTATCTCCGATTGCAACGGGATCTTGATCAATTGGGTCAGTGGGCTGACGAATGGCAGATGGAGTTTAATTTAGACAAATGCGAGGTGATGCATTTTTGTAGAACCAGGGCAGGATTTACTCAGTTAATGGTCGGGCGTTGGGGAGAGTTACAGAACAGATAGATCTCTGGGCACAGGTTCATAGCTCCTTGAATGTGGAATCACAGGTCGACAGAGTGGTGAAGAAGGCATTCGGCATGCTTGGTTTCATCGGTCAGAAAATTGAATACAGGAGTTGGGACATCTTGTTGAAGTTGTACAAAACATGAAGAACATAAGAACATGAGAAATAGGAGCTCTAGAAGGCTAGCTAGAGCGCCTCGAGCCTCCCCCGCCATTCAGTCAGATCATGGCTGATCTGATAGTGGTTTTGATCCACTTACCCGCCCGCTCCCCATAACCCTTAATTCACTTATTGATCAGAAATCTATCTACCTGTGATTTAAACATATTTAACGAGCTAGCCTCCACTGCTTCAATGGGCAGAGAATTCCAGAGATTCACTACCCTTTGAGAGAAGAAGTTCCTCCTCAACTCTGTTCTAAACTGACTCCCCCTTATTTTGAGGTTGTGTCCTCCAGTTCTTGTTTCCTTTCTAAGTGGAAAGAATCTGTCTGCCTCTATCCTGTCTAGTCCCTTCGTTATCTTATATGTCTCTATAAGATCTCCCCTCAGAATTCTAAACTCCAACGAGTACAGGCCCAATCTACTCAATCTCTCCTCATAAGCTAACCCCCTCATCTCCGGTATCAACCTAGTGAAACTTCCCTGTACCCCTTCAAGGCCAATATATCCTTCCGAAAATAAGGGGACCAAAATTGCACACTACTCCAGTTGCGGCCTCACCAGTACCTTGTACAATTGCAGCAAGACCTCCCTGCTTTTATACTCCAACCCCTTCGTGATAAAGGCCAACATTCCATTTGCCTTCCTGATCACCTGCTGCACCTGCAAACTGAGTTTTTGTGATTCATGCACAAGGACACCAAGGTCCCTCTGCACAATGGCATGTTGTAATTTTTCACCATTTAAATAATAGTCCCTTTTACTATTATTCCTTCCAAAGTGGATAACCTCACAGTTGTCAACCTTAACTCCATCTGCCAGATCCTCGCCCACTCACTTAGTCTATCCAAATCCCTCTGCAGACTTTCCGCATCCTCCACTGGAAAGGCCACACCTGGAATACTGTGTCCAGTTCTGGTCACCCTATTATAGAAAGCATATTAATAAACTAGGAAGAGTGCAGAAAAGATTTACTCGGATGCTACCGGGACTTGGTGGTTTGAGTTATTAGGGGAAGCTGGATAGACTGAGACTTATTTCTCTGGAGCATAGGAGGCTGAGGGGTGATCTTACAGATATCTAAAAAATAATGAGGGGCACAGATCAGCTGGATAGTCAATATCTTTTCCCAAAAGTAGACGGAGTGTATAACTAGAGGGCATAGGTTTAACCTGAGAGGAGAGAGATACAAAAGTGTCCAGAGGTGCAATTTCTTCGCACAGAGGGTGGTGAGCACTTGGAATAAGTTGCTCGAGGTAGTATTAGAGGCGGAAATAATTTTGTCTTTTAAAAAGCATTTAGATTGTTGCATGCTGTAGCTGGGTATAGAGGGATATGGGCCAACTGCGGGCAATTGGGATTAGTTTATGGGTTTAAAAAGAGGGTGGCATGGACAAGTGGGCCTAAGGGCCTGTTTCCATGCAGTAAAGCTCAGTGACTCTATGACTCTTTGACCTCACTCTCCTCGCTCTCCCATCACTCTCCCAGCTCTCTCTCTCACTCTCCTCTCTCTCTCTCCCTCTCTCTCCTCACTCTCCCCTCAATTTCACCCCCGCATTCTCACTCCTTCTCCCACAATCTCTTTCCCTTCTTTTATTCTCCCCAGGCACTTTCTCCCCCTCACTGTCTCCCGCTTCTCTGCCCCTCTTACTCGCTCCCCCTCACTATCTGTCCCCATCACTCACTCGCTCACACTCCCATTCACGCTTACCCCCTGAGTCTATCTCAATCAATTTCCCCCCCTCGTTCCCTCACCTCATTATCCCCACTCTCCGCACACTCTCCCCTCTCTCTCCGCTCACACTCCCCTCAGTCTCTTTCCCTCATTTTATCTGCCACACTCATTCCCACTCACTCTCTCCCCTCACACTGTCCCCCTCACCCCCTCCCCTCACTCTCCCACCCTCCCCACTCTCCTCTCACTCTACCCTCTCTCTTCCCTTACACGTTTCTCATTCTCTCCCTCTCACTTTCTCCCCCACACTCACTCCCCCTCACTCCCTCCCCCTCAGTCTCTCCCCCTCAATCTCTACTCCTCATTCCGTCCCCTCACTCTCCCCACTCTCCCCTCACTCTCCCCTTACTCTCCCCTCACTCTTCCCTGACTCTCCCCCCATGCTCCGCTCATTCTCCCCTCACTTTCTCCTCACTCTTCCTTCACTAATCCTTCACTCTCTCCCCCTCACTCTCTCCCTTTCACCTTCTCTCCCGCTCTCACTATCCCCCTCATTTCTCACACTTACCCTTTCCACCTCACTCTCTCCCCTCGCTTTCATCCCATCTCTCTCTTCCCCTCACTCATTCTCAGTCTCTCCCCCTCACCTTCTCACCCCTCGTCTTTTCCCCCAGTCACTCTCTCTCCCCCCAATCTCTCCCTCTCACCATCTCGCCCACTCACAATCTCCCCCTCAGCTCTCCCTCTTACTCGCTCCACCTCACTCTCTCCCCTCGCTCTCACCCCCTCAGTCATTTCCCCTCACTCATTCTCACTCTCTCCCCCTCACCTTCTCTCCCCCTCATCGTTTCTCCCACTCATTCTCTCTCCTTCACCTTTCCCCCTCAACTTGTCTCCCCATCCCTCAATCCCACAAACTCTCTCCCCCTTACTCTCAACTCCTTAGTCCCTCCGCCTCATTCCCTCACCCTCGTTCCCCTGCCCTCACTCTCCCATCACGCTCGTCTCCCTCTCTCTCACTCACTCTAACCCTCAATCCCCATTCACTATCTGCTCACTCTCTCCCCCTCACTCTCTTTCTCTACTCATTCTCTCTCCCCATCATACTCCCCCTTCACACTCTCCCTCTCACATTCTACCCCTCACACTCTCCCTCACTCTCTCTCTCCCTCACTCACTCCCCTCACTCTTTCCCCGCACTCAATCCTGGCCCTGCTCTCTCTCCGCTACACTCTCACTCCCTCTCATTCATTAACCCTCATACACAATCTCCCCTCATTCTCACCTGTCACTCTCTCCCCCTCACTTTCTACCCCTCACTCTCTCCATCTCACTCGCTCCTCCTTACTCTCGTCCTCAATCGCTCTGCCCCTCAGACTCCCCCTCAAACTCGCCCTCACACTCTCTCTCCCTCCCTGTTTCCCCCTCACACACTGCACCTTCAATCACTCGCCTCTCACGCTCTCCTCCTCACTATCTCACCTCAATTTCACTCTCTCACTCAGTCCCCCTCACTCTCCCCGACACACTCCCTTCTTCATTTTTCCCCATCAATCTTCCTCCCCGTCACACTCCCCTCAGTCTTGCCCTGTCAGTCCCTCCCCTCACTCTCTCCCCGCACTCCCTCATGTCCCCTCTCTCCCTCTCACTCTCTCTCCGCTTCAATCTCTCTCCCTCTCACTCACTCCCCCTCAGACACTTTTTCCCATCACTCTCTCTCCTGCATCACACTCACCCCTCACATCCTCCCCAAACACTCTCCCCCAGCTCTCTCCTGCAGCTCTCTCCCCAAACTCCTTCCCCCAACTCCCTTCCCCAACACTCCTCCCCAACTCACCCCCGAACTCTCAACCCCAACTCGATGCCAAATCTTTCTCCTTCATTCTCTCCACCTCACTCTCTTCCCCCTCACTCTCTCCCCAACTCTCTCCCCCTAACTCTCCCTCCCCTGACTCTCTCCCCTCAGTATTGCCCTTTAACTATCTCCCCTCACTCTCATTTTCCACCTAATTCTTCCCGTCACTCTCTTCCCTCTCACTCTCTTTCCCTCGCTCACTCTCCCCCAGACTCTCCGACCCCTCATTTTCTCACCCATCACTTTCTCTCCTCTTCACCCTCTCCCCCAACTATCTCCCCAACTCTCTCCCCAACTCTCTGCTCTTCACTCTCTCCGTCTCAATGTCTCCCCCTCACTCTCTCCCCTTGACTCTCTCCCTCACCCTCTTCTCTCACTTTCTCTCACCTGACTCTGTGCCTCAGTCTTGACCTTTCTCTATCTCCCCTCACTCTCTCACCCTAATTTTCTGCCGAACTCTTCCCCTCTCTCTCTTCCCCTCACTCTCTTCCCCTCACTTTCTTCCCCCTCACTCTCTTCCCTCTCACTGTCTTCCCCCTCACTCTTTTTCCCTCGTTCACTCACCCCTATTCTCCCACCCCACAGTTTCTCTCACCTCACTTTCTCTCCCCCTCACGCTCTCCAGCTTTTCTCTCTCTCTTAATCTCTCCCCCTCACTCTGTCTCCCCCACTCTCTCCCCCTCACTCTCCCGCTCATTCTCCCACTCACTCTCCCACTCACTCTCTCCCCCTCACTCTCTCTCCCCCTCACTCTCCCACTGACCCTCCCCCCACCCCCGCACTCTCTCCCACTCACTCTCTCCCCCCTCACTCTCTCCCCCTTACATTTTTCTCTCTCACCTTCTCTCTCCCTCACGGACACATTTCCCGCACTCTCTCCCCACACTCTCTCACCTCACTCTCTCAACTCACTCTCTTTCCGCCTCACTGTCTCTCATGCCTCCCTCTCTCACTCTCCCTCTCTCACTCTCCCTCTCACTCTTTCTCCCTCTCACTTTATCTTCCCCTCACTCTCTCTCCCCGTCTTTCACTCCCCATCACAATCTCATTCACTCACTCCCTTCACTCTCTCTACTCACTCTCTCCCCTCACTCTCTGCTGCCTCACTCACTCTCCCCTCACTCTCTCGCCTGCCTTACTTTCTCTCCTTCCTCACTCTCTCTCTCTCATTCCTCACTCTCTCTCTCCACCTCACTCTCCCCTCACTCTCTCCGCTCACACCGTCCCTCATTCACTCTGTCCCCTCAATCTCTCTCCTGAGTCTCTGCCCTAACTCTCTATCCCCTCACACTTCCATAAACACAGACACACACATATACACAAGCACACGCGCACACACGCAGACAGACAGAGATGCACACTCACGCAGACACACGCACATACTGAGACACACATGTAAACATTGAAATACGCACGCACATAGAGGCACGCGAACAAACTGAAACACACACACACATGTGCACACAGACTCAAACACAATGACACACACGGACTCACACATCCAGACACACACTCAGACATGCACACAAACATGTAAGCACACAAGCACATGCACTGTGACGCACTCACACACAGACACATACACACTGGGGCACACACACGCATACTGACCCACGCACACAGGCACACAAAGACACATACACACTGCTGCATGCACGTGTGCCCCCCCCCACACACACACATACATATGCAGTCATACTGACATACACACACACACATACAGCCTAAAACGCACATAGCATCACATACACATACAGTCACACACACACACACACACACTCACACATGTGCGCGCACACACACAGACAGTCTCACACACGCAGTCTCACACACACACACACAAGCACTAACACAGAGACACTCACACAGGCACACAAACAGTTTCACACACGCAGGAATACATACATGTACACACGCAAACACACAGACACATGCACAGGGATGCACACACGCTCACACGCAACGGCACACACACAGAGTCACACACACAGCCTCTCACACACAATCTCACATGCACACACAGGCATACAAACAGTCTCACACACAGGCGAATACATACACAATACACACACACACAATACTCAGACACATACACAGGGATACAGTCTCTCTCTCTCACACACGCACACACATATAGACACGCACACCAACAGTCGACCACACAGGAATGCATACATGTTCACACACAAACACTCAGACACATATGCAGGGATACACATACGCATAGTCACACACACAGAGTCACACACACACACACACACACACACATATTCTCTCACACGCACAGTCAAACACACACACACAGTCACACAGAATCACACACACACACACACACGCACATATGTGTCTGTGGGCATTGTTCCAAGGCTGGACACATCCCCTCAGTCCCTGAAAGGGTAAAAGGCCGTCATAAAGACCATAACACATTTTTGAAATAAAATCACCGGTACACAGGAAGACCTGCAAGCTGCCGTCAACAGTGTTACGATGCAGAAGTGATTTTTCCCTCTGCGTGATTTTGGAACCCCCACTAAATGGATGTCTTGCCTCGTAATCTAATGTAAGTGTGTATGAGGGAGTAGGAAGTTATTAGTTGAGGTAAATTAAAGCAGGATCGGAAACTCACTATCATGAACAACTAACACGTCTTTAATTTTAATACTGGTGACAACCTTAATAAAACAATTAACAAACTGAATAAACTCCCCAATAGAATGCTGCCCGAACAACACAAGCCTCATGAATGAAACAAAGGCAAATGGATTCCAGTCATTCTCAAAACGATACACATACAAACAGGCACTTGTTAGAAGTCTGAAGGTCTGTGCTGTTCTGGTCTGATACATCTTCTGGGTTGATCTATTTTCCGACTGTAGATGGTAAGTTTTATGAAGGCATACCTTAAACTGCAGGATTCTATATGAGAGACTCCCCTCTCCCTCCTTCTGACTAAAGAGGTAGCAAGATTGCTCTAACCATTATTTCCCCTTGTCCGGGTTTAAATACCTCGAAATACCTCACGGTTTCCCTGCGGTTTGTGTGGTTCGAGGCTATCAACAACACTCAACTTTGAATTCAATTGGTTCTGTGTCTTTGAATGTTTGCTTCAAACTCATTGGTCTCATTCAAAAGCCTGTTTTGCTATTCTGGGACAATGGCTGCTCAGCTTTTGACTCAATGTTGCAAAATTGGCTTCTGCAACTTGCTTTCCAAAATTTAAAGATTCCAAGCACGAAGACGCATGTTTTTAAAGAGACAATGCTATCTGATTTATTTTGTGTTTCTTAGCAGTTCTTTTCACTGTCTACATTTGTCAAACACCAGATTTTTAACTGTATATATGCAACGTCATAATAGCAGTGTGGAGTTCTTAATTTTTATAATTTGGACAATATTTATACAGGGAGGGATCGAGGGACAGGCAGAGAGAGGCTGAGGCAATGAAATCCAGATCCCAATACCATCAGAACTAAATGGAGACCCTGTCTCTCATTGAAGCCCTCCACACTTCACTAGCAACCTGTGTCTCTCATTCCGCCTCTCACCTACAACCTGCAACTATTTAACTATCTTTCCCTCTCTCTCTCTCTGTCCCTCTTTCTCGCTGTCCCCCCATCTGTTTCGGCAACATTGCTGTCACGTACGAAGACACAAACTTGTCCTCTACAAACAGCAAGATCCCAGAAGCAAAAACATGCTGAGAGCTACCCCACCCCCCCCCTACATCCGCCCCCCCCCCCCACCCCACCCCCTCAGATATACCCCAAAGCGTTAATTAACAACCACCTTTTCCGTTGTTGTCAAGTTTAGGAACTGTTTAAATCAATAATTTCAGTAGATACGATCCCTTTATGTTGGGTTATGTCACGTTCGCCTCTTGGCCTTCGCTGCCTTCTCCTCGCCCTGCTTGACCTACTCTGAGCAGTGGAGCTCTGGTTCTCCCACTCTCACTTTCCCAGCGCCGCTCACATCTTCCGAAGGCAGTTCAATCGTACAGACAATTTCCGTTCGCTTCCTCCCGTGGTCACATCATGCTCCTTATTAGCTGCATATTTGTCATATTGCTTCTCACAGGGCCACCTTATTCCTATCCCTTACACAGTGGATATCTGTGCTGCTTTCAACTGTTGTTTCAATCAATGTACTGAGCAATTGTTACAAACGGATATTTATGCAGTCGCTTTAACTCTGCTCTGAATTTCAGCTGTGTCACCACATAAATAAAGCTGTTAGTGCAGCAGCTTACCGCAGCATTTCATTCTGCAGCATATAGGCGACTGCCTCAAAAATATAATCGTTACCATGGAAAAAGTGTTCTGGCACATCAAGCATATATAAAACATACAATAACCACAGAATCATGAAGTTGCTGGATATAGCGAAGAGTAAAATAATAGACTTCTTTCCACTCTCCATCTCTGGGTCACTGTGTTTCTCTCCCTTATTCTGATCCTTCAGTGACCTGCGAGCTCGGGTGGCCGTTAAAATGTGTCGGAAAATCAGAGCGTTAAGGATCAGAATCGCTGCGAGTGGGGTAAAAGGAGTTAGCACTGTTGAAAACTTGGCGAACACCTGCCACCTAGGGTCAGTGTGGGAGGTTCTCTTAACGGAACAGTACTATGATACATTGTTGACCATTTTACTCGCTTCATATCTAAAGTACCTGGGGACATTTTTTAGACAGAGCAGAACCGTTGTTGTTGCAAGAACGACAGCTGCAGTTTTATTTGTACAATATTTAGCTTTCAGCTTCTGGTAACAAATGGGACAAATCGATCAAATCTGAACAAAGCTGCCAACTAGACAGAACAGTTTATGGCTGCATGGAGAAGGACATTGACAACACTGCACACAGAAGCCAAGGCCAGGAAACGCTGTGGGTAATAATAGAAAGTGAACAGCCTCAGTATGATATCCGTGATAATGAGCATCGGATCCCATGTGCCATGGCCAGCAGGTGGAGAGTGGTGTAGCTGGAGAGGCCACACTTTCCACGGAGCAGGACCAGAATCGCCATTAAATTAACTGTAGACAGAGAATGGAACAGAACATGGAAATGACACAGCAACTATTATCAAGATATTATTTCATGGCATAGGCACGCCCCTCATAAGACCAGCCCTTTTTTGTGAAAGTCCAGTTGCGCTTGAGAATGTGATCAGCCCTTTTAACTGAGAGTGAGGTGGGTGAGGGGGGAGGGAGGGGGCAGATTTACAGATACGACTTCAAACTGAGGAGGTTGAAGTCCCGTAAGTGGATTGCTTGGTTAGTATTGGTTACTTGAGAATTACAGTCTTGCCTGCTAAAAGTGAATGTTAACTGTTCATTTGATGGTAAAGAACATACAAAGAACAAAGAAAATTACAGCACAGGAACAGGCCCTTCAGCCCCCAACGCCTGCACCGACCATGCTGCCCGACTTAACTAAAGCCCCCTACGCTTCCGGGGAAAATATCCCTCTATTCCCATCTCATTCATGTACTTGTCAAGACGCCCCTTAAAAGTCACTACCGTATCCGCTTCCACTACCTCCCCACCAATGAGTTCCACGCACCCACCACTCACTGTCTAAAAAATCTGCCTCGTACATAAAACATAGAACATTACAGCGCAGTACAGGCCCTTCGGCCCTCGATGTTGCCCCGACCAGTGGTACCAATCTAAAGCCCCTCTAATCTACAGTGTTCCAATATCATCCATATGTTTATCCAATAACCACCTGAACGCTCTCAAGGTTGACGAGTCTACCACTGCTGCAGGCAGCGCAGTCCACGCCTCTACTACTCTCTGAGTAAAGAACCTACCTCTAACATCTGTCCTATATTTCTCACCCCTCAATTTAAAGCTATGTCCCCTCGTGCTAGCCAACACCATCCGAGGAAAAAGGCTCTCACTATCCACCCTATCTAATCCTCTGATCATCTTGTATGCCTCTATTAAGTCACCTCTTAACCTTCTTCTCTCGAACGAAAACAACCTCAAGCCCCTCAGCCGTTCCTCATACGATTTTCCCACCATACCAGGCAACATCCTGGTAAATCTCCTCTGCACCCTTTCCAACACTTCCACATCTTTCCTATAATACGGCGACCAGAACTGTACGCAATACTCCAAATGCGGCTGCACCAGAGTTTTGTACAGTTGCAGCATGACCTCCTGGCTCCGAAACCCAATCCCTCTACCAATAAAAGCTAACACACCATCCGCCTTCTTAACAACCCTATCAACCTGGGTACCAACTTTCAGGGATCTATGCACATGGACACCCAGATCCCTCTGTTCATCCACACTACCAAGTATCTTACCATTAGCCCAGTACTCTGTATTCCTGTTACTCCTTCCAAAGTGAATCACCTCACATTTTTCCGCATTAAACTCCATTTGCCACCTCTCAGCCCAGCTCTGCAGCTTATCTATGTCCCTCTGTAACCTGCCACTTCCCTCCGCACTGTCTACAACTCCACCGACTTCAGTGTCATCAGCAAATTTACTAATCCATCCTTTCACGCCCTAATCCAAGTCATTAATAAAAATGACAAACAGCAGTGTCCCCAAAACAGATCCTTGCGGTACACCACGAGTAACTGAACTCCAGGATGAATATTTCCCATCAACCACCACCCTTTGTTTTCTTACAGCTAGCCAATTCCTGATCCAAACCACGAAATCACCCTCAATCCCATGTGTCCGTATTTTCTGCAGAAGCTTACCATGGGGAACCTTATCAAACGCTTTGCTGAAATCCATATACACCACATCAACCGCTTTACCCTCATCCACCTCTTTGGTCACCTTCGCAAAGAACTCAATAAGGTTTATGAGGCACGACCTACCCTCCACAAAACCGTGCTGACAATCCCTAATCACATTATTTCTTTCGAGGTGATTATTAATCCAATCTCTT
Source organism: Mustelus asterias (assembly GCF_964213995.1). Classification (NCBI taxonomy): domain Eukaryota; kingdom Metazoa; phylum Chordata; class Chondrichthyes; order Carcharhiniformes; family Triakidae; genus Mustelus; species Mustelus asterias. Next base: position 361,584 of record NW_027590308.1, on the reverse strand, counting down.
ATAATCCTTTCCAATACTTTGCCCACAACAGAAGTAAGGCTCACCGGTCTATAATTACCAGGGTTGTCCCTACTCCCCTTCTTGAACAAGGGGACAACATTTGCTATCCTCCAGTCTTCTGGCACTGTTCCTGTAGACAATGACGACACAAAGATCAAAGCCAAAGGCTCTGCAATCTCCTCTCTAGCCTCCCAGGGAATCCTTGGATAAATCCCATCCGACCCAGGGGACTTATCTATTTTTACCCTTTCCAGAATTGCTAACACCTCCTCCTTATGAACATCAATCCCATCCAGTCCAACAGCCTGCATCTCAGTACTCCCCTCAACAACGCTGTCCCTCTCCAGTGTGAATACCGACGAAAAATATTCATTTAGTGCCTCTCCTATCTCTTCAGACTCCACGCACAACTTTCCACTCCTGTCCTTGACTGGCGCTAATCTTACCCTCGTCATTCTTTTACTCCTGACATACCGATAGAAAGCTTTAGGGTTTTCCTTGATCCTACCTGCCAAAGACTTCTCATGTCCCCTCCTGGCTCTTTTTAACTCTTTCTTTAGGTCCTTCCTGGCAAGCTTGTAACTCTCAAGCGCCCTAACTGAGCCTTCACGTCGCATCTTAACATAAGTCTCCTTCTTCCTCTTCACAAGAGATTCAACCTCCTTAGTAAACCACGGTTCCCTCACACGTCTGCTTCCTCCCTGCCTGACAAGTACATATTTATCAAAGACGCGTAGTAGCTGTTCCTTGAACAAGTTCCACATTACAATTCTGCCCATCCCCTGCAGTTTCCTTCCCCAACCTATGCCAGCTAAATCTCGCCTAATCGCATCTTAATTCCCTTTCCCCCAGCTATAACTCTTGCCCTTTGGTATATACCTATCCTTTTCCATTGCTAAAGTAAACGTAATTGAATTGTGGTCACTGTCACCAAAGTGCTCACCTACCTCCAAATCTAACACCTGACCTGGTTCATTACCCAGTACCAAATCCAATCTGGCCTCGCCTCTTGTTGGTCTATCTATATACTACGTCAGGAAGCTTTCCTGCAGACACTGGACAAAAACCGACCGCTCTAAAGTACTCGAACTATAGCTTTTCCAGTCAATATTTGTAAAGTTAAAGTCCCCCAGTACAACTACCCTGTTACTTTCGCTCCTATCAAGAATCATCTTTGCAATTTTTTCCTCTACATCTCTGGAACTTTTCGGAGGTCTATAAAAAACTCCCAACCTCTCCTTTCCTGTTTCTAACCTCAGCCCAAACTACCTCAGTAGACGAGTCGTCATCAAATGTCCGTTCTGCCACCGTAATGCTGTCCTTGACTAACAATGCCACACCTCCCCCTCTTTTACCACCTTCCCTGCACTTACTGAAACATCTAAACCCCGGAACCTGCAACGACCATTCCTGTCCCTGTTCTATCCATGTCTCCGAGATGGCCAAAACATCGAAATCCCAGGTACCAGCCCATGCTGCAAGCTCACCCACCTTATTCCGGATGCTCCTGGCGTTGAAGTATACACACTTCAAACCGCCTTCCTGCCTGCCACTACACTCCTGCGACTCTGAAACCTCATCCATGACCTCACTACTCTCAACCTCCTGTACACCGGAGCTCCAATTCAAGTACCCACCCCCCCTGCTCAATTAGTTTAAACCCTCCCGAAGAGAATTAGCAAATTTCCCCCCCAAGATATTGGTACCCCTCTGGTTCAAGTGCAGACCATCCTGTTTGTAGAGGTCCCACGGACCCCAGAAAGAGCCCCAATTGTCCAGGTATCTGAATACCTCCCTCCTGCACCATCCCTGTAACCACGTGTTCAACTGCTCTCTCTCCCTATTCCTCTCCTCACTATCACGTGGCATGGGTAACAAACCAGAGATAACAACTTTGTTTGTTCTAGCCCTAAGCTTCCACCCAACTCCCTGAATTTCTGCCTTACATCCCCATCCCTTTTCCTACCTATGTCTTGAGTGCCTATGTGAACCACAACTTGGGGCTGGTTCTCCTCCCCCTTAAGGATATCGAAAACATGATCCGAGACATCGCGGACTCCGGTTCCTGGGAGGCAACACACCAACCGCGAGTCTCTCTCGTTCCTGCAGAATCTCCCAAAGATCCCTTTAACTATGGAGTCCCCAATGACTAATCCTCTACTCCTCCCACCCCTTCCCTTCTGAGCCACAAGGAGAGACTCTGAGCCAGTGACCTGTGCACCATGGCTTACCCCTGCTAAGTCGTCCCCCCCAACAGCATCCAAAAGTGTACTATCCCCAATTTCTACGACATTTTCTGTTTCTCCCCCTACTTGGATGGCTCCCTGTACCTTGGTGCTGTGGTCAGTTTGCTCATCGTCCCTTTCCCTCCCCTTCTGAGCTGCCGGGCCAGACTCTGCGCCAGAGGCACGGCCACTGTTGCTTCCCCCAGGTATGCTGCTCCCCCCAACAGTACTTAAACAGGAGTACTTATTTTTAAGGGGCACAGCCACTGGGGTACTCTCTAGTACCTGACCTTTCCCCTTCCCCTTCCTAACCGTGACCCACTTGTCTGTCTCTCGTGGCCCCGGTGTGACCACCTGCCTGTAACTCCTATCTATCACCTCCTCATTCTCCCTAACCGGACGAAGGTCATTGAGCTGCAGTTCCAGTTCCCCAACGCGGTCCCTTAAAGCTGCAGCTTGATGCACCTGGCGCAGATATGGACGTCCGGGAGGCTAGCTGTCTCCAGGACCTCCCACATCAGGCACTCAGAACAACAAACTGGCCTCACAATCATAATTCCCCCTTTCTTCCAATGACACAGAAAAAAAAAACTGTCTAAACCTACCCCACCTCTGCCTGTTTACGCCGAAGCCCGATGAGCCAAAGCCCGTCAGCTCTCACTCGACTTCCCACTCACTCCACTGCCCGCTCCCGACACTGCCCGCTCAAAGGTGCGGCCTGCTTTTAAACCCTCCAATTACCTTCCCAGACTTCTCCTGGGCCTACTTCCTGTTTTGTAAAAAAAATGTCTGATTTTTAACACAAATTTAACTGAAAAATAATTAAATCAATCACATGCAGGAACACACTCTCTTACTCTCAGCCTGCTCCTGTGGAACATCTCTTTTAAACTTTGCCCCTCGCACCTTAAACCTATGCAACCTAGTAATTGACTCTTCCACCCTGGGAAAAAGCTTCTGACTATCCAGTCTATCATGCCCCTCACAAGCTCATAGACTTCTGTCAGGTCGCCCCTCAACATCCGTCGTTCCAGTGAGAACAATACAAATTTCTCCAACCTCTCCTCATAGCTAATGCCCTCCACACCAGACAAAATCCTGGTCAGTATTGTCTGTACCCTCTCCAAGGCGTTCACGTCCTTCAGGTAGTGTGGCGACCAGAATTGAACACTATATTCCAAGTGTGGCCTAACTAAGGTTCTATAAAGCTGCAAGATGACTTGACAATTTTTAAACTCAATGCCCCGGCTGATGAAGGCAAGCATGCCATATGGCTTCTTGACTACCTTCTCCAGCTGTGTTGCCACCCAGATCCCTCTACCTATTACTACTCTGAAGGGTTCTGCCATTTACTGTGTATTTCCTATCTGTATTTGACCTTCCAAAATGCGTTACCGCAGATTTATCCAGATTAAACTCCATCTGCCATCTCTCCGCCCAAGTCTCCAACCGATCTATGTCCTGCTGTATCCTCTGATGGTACTCATCACTGTCTGCAAACCAAAAAATCCTTGTGTCGTCCGCAAACTTACCATTCAAACCAGTTACATTTTCCTCTAAACTATTTATATACATAATACAAACAGTAAAGGCCCCAGCACTGAGCCCTGAGGAACACCACTTGTCACAGCTCTCCATTCAGAAACGGACCCTTCCACTACTACCCTCTGCCTTCTTTGACCGAGCATTTTCTGTATCCATCTTGCCAGACCACCTCTCATCCCATGCGAATTCAACTTCTGCACCAGACTGCCAAGAGGGACCTTGCCAAAGGCCTTACTGAAGTCATTGTAGACAACATGCATTGCCCTACCCTCATCAATCATCTTCATCACTTCCTCGAAAAACTCGATCAAGGTAGTGAGGCACAACCTCCCCTTCCCAAAACCATGTTGCGTCTCACTAATACGCCCACCTAGTTGCTAGTGGGAGTAAATCCTGTCTCGAAGAATCCTCTCCAATAATTTCCCTACCACTGACGTAAGGCTCACCAGCCTGCAATTACCTGGATTATTCTTGCTACACTTCTTACACAAAAAAACGACATTGACTATTCTCCAATCCACTGGGAACTCCCCTGCAGCCAGTGAGGATACAACAAATTCTCCCAGGGCCCCAGCAATTTCCTCCCTTACCTCTCTCAGTATTCTGTGGTATATCCCATCAGACCCTGGGGACTTGTCTTCATTAATATTTCTCAATAACCACAATACCTCCTCCTTTGTGATCTCAACATGACTCAAACTGTCGACACACCCTTTCCCAGAGCCATCATCCACCAAGTCCTTCTCTTTGGTGAATACTGACGTAAAGTACTCAATTAAGAAATCATCCATTTCTTCTAGCTCCACGCATAGATTCCCTCCCCTGCCCTTGAGTCGGCTAACTCTCTCCTTGACTACCCTCTTGCTATTTATATGTGCATAAAAAACCTTGGGATTTTCCTTAATCCTGCTGGCAAATGACTTCTCGTGACCCCTTTTAGCCCTCTTTTCTCCTTTCTTATGTTTCCTTCTACTTTCCTTGTATTTCACACTTGCTTCTTGTATTCCCAACCTCCTAGCTTTGACAAATGCTTTATTTTTATCTTTGACGAGGCTCACAATATCTCGCGTTCTCCATGATTCCCAAAACTTGCCATAATTATCCTTCATCCTTACAGGAATGTGCTGAATCCCGATCAACTCACACTTGAAAGACTCTCGCATGCCAGATGTTGATTTGCCCTCAAGCATCTACCCCAATCTACATTCTTCACTTCCAGCACAATATTGTTGCAAATAGCCTTCCCCCAGCTTAGCACCTTAACTTGAGGTCTGCACTTATCTTTATAAGAACATAAGAAATAGGAGCATGAGTAGGCCAGCTGCCTCCTCGAGCCTGCTCCGCCATTCAATAAGATCATGGCTGATCTTTTGTTGGACTCAGCTCCACTTACCCTCCCGCTCACCATAACCCTTAATTCCTTCACTGTTCAAAAATTTATTTATCCTTGCCTTAAAAACATTCAATGAGGTAGCCTCAACTGCTACACTGGGGAGGGAATTCCACAGATTCACAACCCTTTGTGTGAAGAAGTTCCTCCTCAACTCAGTCCTAAATCTGCTCCCCCTTTTTTTGAGGTTATGCCCCGTTGTTCTAGTTTAACCAGCCAGTGCAGACAACTTCCCTGCTTCTATTTATCTATTGCCTTCAAAATCTTATATGTTTCTATATGATCTCCCCTCATTCTTCTGAATTACAATGAGTATTGCCCCAGTCTAATCAGTCTCTCCTCATAAGCCAACCCTCTCAACTCCGGAATCAACCTAGTAAATCTCCTCTGCACCCCCTCCATTGCCAGTATATCCTTTCTCAAGTAAGGAGACCAAAACTGTACACAGTACTCCAGGTGTGACCACACCAGCACCTTATACAGCTGAAGCATAACCTCGCTGTTTTTAAACTCCATCCTTCTTGCAATGAAGGACACAATTCCATTTGCCTTCTTAATAACCTGCTGCACCTGCAAACCAACGCCTTGAGTTTCCTGCACAAAGACACCCAGATCCCTCTGCACAGCAGCATGCTGCAATTTTTTACCATTTAATTAACAGTCCATCTTGCTGTTATTTCGACCAAAATGGATGACCTCACATTTACCAACATTGTACTCCATCTTCAGATCCTCGCCCACTCAATTAGTCTATCTATATCCCTTTGCAGACTTTCTGTGTCCTCTGGACACTTTGCCACCCATCTCAGTGTCATCTGCGAATTTTGACACACTGCACGTGGTCCCCAACTTCAGTTTATCGATGTAATTCGTAAACAATTCGGTCCCAACACAGATCCCTGAGGCACACCACTCGTCACTGATCGCCAACGAAAACAAACACCCATTTACCCCCACCCTTTGCCTTCTGTTAGTTAACCAATCCTCTATCCATGCTAATACATTACCCGTAGCACCGTGCACTTTTCTCTTACATAGCAGTCTTTGGTGCGGCACCTTGTCAAATGCCTTCTGGAAATCCAGATACACCACATCCACAGGTTCCTCATTGTCTACTGCAGATGTAATGTTCTCACGGAATTCCACCAAATTATTCAAACATGAACTTCCCTTGATGAACCCATGCTGTGTCTTACCAATAGGACAAATTATATCCAGATATCTCGCTATTTCTTCCTTGATGACAGATTCAAGCATTTTCCCTACTACAGAAATTAAGCTAACCGGCTTATAGTTACCTGCCTTTTGTCTACCTCATTTTTTATCCATCAGTACCTTAATACTCAGTGATTTGTGATCAGAGTTCCTGAACTGCTCCCCTATTCAAAAGTCGACCATCTGGCCGGCCTCATTCCCGAATGCCACGTCCAGTACGGCCCCATCCTCAGTTGAACAATCTACACACTGTTTCAAGTAGCCCTCTTGAATGCTCCGAGCAAAAATCTGTCGAATCCACGCCCACAACATTAAATGAATCCCAATCAAGTTAAAATCTCCCACTACAACAAAGCTGTTATTTTTACACCTTGCCAAAATCTACCAACACGTCCAGGGGATTGCTGGAAAAAGTTCACCACAATTGTGTGAAGAAATAGCTTCGCATCTCAGTCTCAAATATTTGTGCACTATCATGAGAATCTGACGCTTTGGTCTGGACAACATATTTTTAGACGTCTTTAAATCTTCTTGTCTGCCCGGGTACACATATTTAATCCCTTACGCTACGTGGGGTTGTGTTGATAAATTCTGGGTAGTATTTTTGTCGGTGAAAGCTTGATTGCCCGCTTGGTCTCCTTCTGCACTTCAGGGATTGTATGATTATACGTATTCTCTAATGACCTCCTCATTTCTTCATGCAAATAAAAATCTCGGCCCAGACATACTACAATTGGATTCCTGATTTGTTTTAATCACAGATTCACTTTTTTGTTCCTAATTTGTGGCCTGCATGTTTCTACTTTCCAAAATTTTCCACAACGCAATTGCAATAGAATTCTCTGTACGAGACTACACATATCTCGCCTACAAATCTGAAAATAGGTCTTCATTCCACACATTTCCTCCTTTGTTTACAAAAAACAAATGCATTATTTGCAAAACTTCATGAAATGTTATTATAAATTATCCAATTGTTTATTAAGCGCAATTAATTTTAGAAGGCTTACCCAAACAGGCCTACTCATTTATTCGCTTATACAATCAATGTTAATTGTAGGATTGTTTTTAATAATATAAAATTACGGTCAGGATCTTAATATGCAATTTGATGGCATGTCAATATTTCGATCATTTCTAATTGCTGATCAGTACCTCTTTTTCTTGTAGAGTGCCTGACCTTAAGCAATTCAGCCGTTGGTTTGCACTGAACCAATAGTTGAAGTGAACATTTATAATACTTTGAACCAAACTTATATTCTGGACAGACCTGTGAATATTGTGCTGAAAGTAATTCGGTCATTCGCCAAAATAGAGGAAAGCATAAAACATATGGTATTGTAATATTATCCTTCTTCATATGTTCCATAAGTAATGAATATCACATTTTCTCTATAGCAACAAGTAATGCCAATCAACTGTGGTAAAAGCTTCCAAAATTATAGTCCATTATTACATCAATGGGGACCATAGAATTTTTCCTATTTTTTTTTGTGCAACAGCCTATTGAACCAAATTCCTCTGGTGTGCACCGTAGCCCAGCACATATATTCCACTCAATTTCCCATTCAAATTTAGTTTTCAAATAATTGGTGTTTTCTGCTTCAATCATCGCTGACAGGCAAAAATTTGCAGGCAATTTTAAATAGGTTTGTCGTGATAACTGACCCCGTCTTTCTCCACAATATCCCATGGACAAAACAAAGAACAAAGAACAGTACAGCACAGGAAACAGGCCCTTCGGCCCTCCAAGCCTGTGCCGCTCCTTGGTCCAACTAGACCAATCGTTTGTATCCCTCCATTCCCAGGCTGCTCATGTGACTATCCAGGTAAGTCTTAAACGATGTCAGCGTGCCTGCCTCCACCACCCTACTTGGCAGCGCATTCCAGGCCCCCACCACCCTCTGTGTAAAAAACGTCCCTCTGATGCCTGAGTTATACTTCGCCCCTCTCAGCTTGAGCCCGTGACCCCTCGTGATCGTCACCTCCGACCTGGGAAAAAGCTTCCCACTGTTCACCCTATCTATACCCTTCATAATCTTGTATACCTCTATTAGATCTCCCCTCATTCTCCGTCTTTCCAAGGAGAACAACCCCAGTCTACCCAATCTCTCCTCATAGCTAAGACCCTCCATACCAGGCAACATCCTGGTAAACCTTCTCTGCACTCTCTCCAATGCCTTCACGTCCTTCTGGTAGTGCGGCGACCAGAACTGGACGCAGTACTCCAAATGTGGCCTAACCAGCATTCTATACAGCTGCATCATCAGACTCCAGCTTTTATACTCTATACCCCGTCCTATAAAGGCAAGCATACCATATGCCTTCTTCACCACCTTCTCCACCTGCATTGCCACCTTCAAGGATTTGTGGACTTGCACACCTAGGTCCCTCTGTGTTTCTATACTCCTGATGACTCTGCCATTTATTGTATAACTCCTCCCTACATTATTTCTTCCAAAATGCATCACTTCGCATTCATCCGGATTAAATTCCATCTGCTCCGCTTGTTTTCCTATTTTTCTGAACTTGCGGCCAAATACAAATCAATAAGACAATTGCAATAAATCTCCTCCACACACTTCAAGGACGCTTATATCCTTTCCAAAGTTTGGTGATTCCAACAGGATAGAATGCGCCAAAACTGGCTGACGATAGATTCACAAGGTACACCCTCTTTCTTGCATTAATTACTCTGTCTGGGAAGCTGAATACGCTGGATAATTTGCTACTTCTTCTTCCAATATGACCCACTATTTTCAAGCATCAATGCACATTAAACTCCGGGTGACTCTGCCACGACATGCCTTGTAGCAAACATTTTAAATTAATTCGTGGTACATGGGCGTCGCTGGCTCGCCAGCATTTATTACCCATCCCCAGTTGCCCTTTTGAACGTGGTGGTGTGCCGCCTTCTTGAATCGCTGCAGTCCATGTTCTGCGGGTTGGCCCACATGTTAGGAAGGGACTTCCAGGATTTTGACCAAATGACTGTGAAGGAACGGCGATATATTTCCAAGTCAGGGTGGTGATTGGTTCATTGAATAGCATTTGCGTGGCGCGAATGTTACTTGCTAATTGTCAGCCCGTGCCTGGATATTGTCTACATCTTGTGGCATTTGAACATGGACTGCTTCAGTATCTGAGGAGTTCCGAATGGTGCTGAACATGGTGCAATCATCGGCGAACATGCCCAAATCTGACCTCATGACGGAGGGAAGGTCATTGATGAAGCAGCTGAAGGTTGTTGGGCCTCGGACACTGCCCTGAGGGACTCCTGCAGAAGTGTCCTGGAGCTGAGATGACTGACCCTCCACAGCCGCAACCATCATCCTATGTACCTTCTGTGACTCCAACCAGCGGAGAATTTGCCCCCTGATACCCATTGATTCCAGTTTCGCTCGGGCTCCTTGATGCCACACTCGGTTAAATGTGGCTTTGATGTCAAGGGCTGCAACTCTCAACTCACCTCGAATTAAATCAATTCTTGCTTTCTGCAGACGTATTCCAAAATATTGCAGTTTATCTGTACTAAATTCAACACCGGAACTGCTTAGCAATTCAGGGAGCTCACTTCTCAATCGCTGCCATTCTCCAAATTATTGTTCTTGCCACATGTGCATGACACATGTGGCATGACATGATGTGATAGCTGGACAAAACAATTTATTGGCATACGTGGATCGACCAGAACCACTGAAGGGGTAGCATTCTGTGAAAATTGAATTGGGAAATCAACTCAACGAAAATTAGTCTCACATTGGTTATTACAGATGTTCTAAGGTTTGATTAACCTTTGCAGCACAACTAAAAGAGATAGAATTTTCAATGCTGCAACTGCTGTTGAACTTTGAACTGATGTCGTGAATTCTAATCAACAGCTGATCACACTATTATATACCAACTCAAGTGACCATCAGGATAATCGGCTACACGGTGCTAAATGTGGCTGAGACAGATCTGCCACAGGCAATTTGCTGATGTACACTTCGGGCTTTTAGTCACAATACCGTTTTTTAAGCGAAAAGAGAAGAAATAAATTCCAGCACCTGTACTTTTCACTTTACTTCCACCAATTTATCTGACGCTCAATGTTGACGTCCTGTTTCCGAAATTCACATTCTCTCTACTTTTCCTCTTCTTCTGCTAAGGCAATCATTTTTTTATCTTCTTCCCTGATCTGTATTTCAAGCAGCCTCATTTCTTTCTCTTGTTGCAATTCAAACGGATTTACTTTGTTTTCCTGTTCAAGTTGGTCAATTTTTAATTGAATTCAAATCATTTCCAAAGATTCTGGCTGCTTTTTCTGGCAATTTTAAATGCTGCGCTGTGGCCACAATTATCTCCCCTTTCCTTACACTGTCAGTTAATGGCAATTGCAACAGTTTTGCCAATTCCAAAAGCTTTGTTTTAATCACATTTTGTAAACCACACTGCGTGACTACCTCCGCACCCAGGAATTCTCAGCCTCTGAAAGAGCCAGTCTTCCACAAGGCACTCCCTAATTAAACCTGAATACAGCACCTGAAAATAAAACACAAGTATGCTCACAAAACACTGTCCTTGTGTCTGTAGGCGGGGATTTTCCTCTATAGGCTATGTATTGCTACTTAATCTAATACAGAGACTCATAGAATGCTGTGTACTGATTTTTTATACGTGACTTTATTTAACCAGCGATCGAATGGACGAATGGTTTAAGAGATCTAGAGCTCAAGGTACAGAATGCAGGCAGCACGATGTCACTCTGAAGAACAGTGCCCCCGTGAAGGCAATAATGCATTTACCAAATCATGTTGCCCACGTTTCTGGTGGACACAATCCAATAAATATTAAGACAAATCTGTCAATAATCGTTCTGCCATTAACTCCAACCAGTAACAATGCACTTCATGACCGAATGGGATTTCATTTGTTCTTAATTACGGACAATACCCTCCCCCTTTTGCCTCGCAACATGAGACGCTGGACATGAAACAGGGGGATAATTCCCACCGAATTGAGCCCACGTGACTCTCGTCTGATCCTTTGAAATCCCTCATGCCTGCCTTCCACCTGCGTTATCAATTTGGAGCTGTATAACTCTATTTATAAATTGGCATTGTCAGCCATCTTGTTCCTGACCACTGCTGATAACATAACTCGTCATCAGTGGAACTATTATTTCTTAATACATCTCCCACCAGGGCCTGCTGAATTTTATCATTGACGGAAGCTTCACAAAATGTCACTGGAAGCAAACCACACCCATGTTATAATTTTTAAATAATTGTTTTAAATTTGAAATATTTGTTAATCATATGGAGCTGTCTTCGATAGCAAAAACCCTTGCTTGCGTTCTCATAGTTCAACATCATTCACTCTTAAGTCAATATTGCATTACTGCTCCTAAACCTATGATTATGTATTTTTATTAGCCTAATAGCAAGCCTCACTTTGTGAAACTACTCCCTTAACTCCTAACTTGAAAGTTCTAATATGTAAGGTCCGTATATGTTTGCCAAATATAAGTATTAACCTGTGTTTCCAGAAGAAGATATTGAATGATCTTGGATGCTGGTTGCGTTTGAGCCAATATCTGCATGTACACTACTAGAACTAAATGGAAGCACATGCATTCACTGTAACAATTGCCATCATACTCCCTTTACACAAGTTTCCACCGTTGGTCAATTTTAAACGAACAAATCTCAGTTCTATCTCGCACTAGAATCAGGTCTTCTTGTTATCAATGTTGGGTGCGCTTCCGTTGTCCTGACTCTCGGACGCGTTCCTGGGTTCGATTTGTGAAACATAAATCTGATGCCTCGCAGCAATACGTCATTTTTTAATCAAAATAATCATTTTAATTTCTTGCCCTCTAATGCGCCCTGATCATTTTGCGTTATTAACCGACTTAATCAAATTGCAAATCTACAAATTCAAATAAGTTCAGCGAAGTTCTCAAGCTGCTACGAGAGCCATTATTATCCCCTGTTGAGTAGGATTACATATCCACCCGGGTGATATACTGATAGTTACCACTTTGGGATTACTCATTGCGATATGGTTTTAACTGACTCCAGTGCCACCACCGTGGCCTGGGTTTCTAATCAATAAGGGCGCATGTTTATCCTGCTGTGATTACATTATGAGAGCCTCCCCACTTGACTCCCAACCCTTTCCTGTCTGCCATCAGTTTCACCATTTCCTTATCCCCTGGTGTTGATAACCTAGGGGCGTGCTCGTCTGCTAGTTTCAGCCGGTCTCAGTGCTAAGGTAGCCGCTTGTCTTTTAAGAGAATGTAAGCGAACAATTAAACCTCTCATGAACTGAAACACTGTACCTCGGCTGATTTCAAGTTCACCTCCGCCCGTTTGAAAGAGTCGCTCTCTGTCATAACAATATTATAGGTAATGCCTGCAACCAATGGTTCCCTTCTACACTGTTCTTCAATGTCCTGTTCATCTGTTCTACCATTCCTGAATTCTGGGGGTGGCACTGTCTCTGAAACCTTTGCTTTATTCCCAATATTTTACAGGCTTCCCTTAAAGCTTTCTCTGTGAAGTGGTTTCCCTGACCTGAATCTAACTGAAACAGCATGTCCCACCTGGTTATTACCTCATTTACTAATATCAAAGCCACTGTTTGGACAGGAACTCTGCATGGGAAGCTTTTTACCCACGAGTAAACTGATCAATGATGACCAGGTAATAGGTCTTCCCTTGGACTCTGGGTAAGGACCCCGTAATATCCATCTGTACATTTCCCATGTTATTCTAGGCCGTGATTGATTACCCATCTTGATCCTGAATTGATGACCTGATTCCACTTGGCCGCACTGCAGACACAATTGACAATCTTGCCATACCTCCCCATCATTGTACAGGTGGTCGGTACCCGTGTGTGCAAATCAATGTTATGCCTGCAACAATGTCTAACACATTACTTCTGGGGCTATCATTCTGTCTTCCCTTCTCCAGAAGCCATCCTGTCCCCTCTGTCTTCCCTGTTTTGCCATTCTTGTTTCTCTTTCTTTGACACCTGTTCCTGTATCTGTTTCACATCAATATCGGTGAATCCCCTGGCTTGTGTTGCTGCCTGACTTGCTGATTGAATTTCTTCCAAATTCTGTTCTAACAGGTTGTTTAGCTGCCTGATCTGCTCTGTTTCTTTCTTGGGCCTTGGTGGATATCCTCACGTGGGTGTGCACTTTTATTACTGTGGTTTAAAAGGGACTGTGCGCTACATGAAGTAAATTATTGATTAGATTGGTTAAAGCTAATAACTCTGCTACTTATGCTGAATTACTCCCTAGGATTTGTTCTCCTGCAATCACTGTTCTTTCATCATTCCACACTGCCCATGTCGTGTGGTGTTCAGCATTGACACACTTTCTTGTTCAATCTACATACAGATCAATCGTTCCCTCTCTCACTTCCACGATACTTTCATACTCCATTCCTCGCACTGTTATCCCTTCTGCAGGATTTTCCCTTACATCCGTGCTGATATCTACATGGTTATCGTCTTGGCCAAATATTTGCCTCCCACTTTGAATGTCTTCCATGAGAAACTCCTTTTAACTTCCCTGCTTCTAAAGGTTGCACAGTTATCTTTCTCGTTTGCATCCCATTCTTTGCACCACTGGCTCTTCCACCTTTAATCAAATCTGGTAAGGGTTTTACAAGTGCTGCATAATCTTTCACACAATTCCTGCAATAGTTAAAAGGCGCCAATATTTATCTTAGCACTTCCCGCTCAGAGGTCTTTGCCCACAAAATATAACCTTCTTGCGGTCCTCTGGAATTCTTTTTTTTTACCAACTTCCACATCTTTGAAACAGAAATCAAACCTTTCAATTTGATGCCGGGCAGTAACTTATTTTGGTTGCTCGTTCATTTTCAGAAATAACATCATTTGTTAAGAATGATTCCAAACTCAGAAAACAGTTTTGTGAGCTTCCAACTGTCCATTAGTGTCCATCTTATCTCTTTTTAAAAGCTTGCTCCTTCATCCACAGCTATCACCTAAACTGAGTTTTACTTCTTAGAATCCCTTTAAAAGTCTCTTTTGTTAACCTGTTCACTTCTCACATCTCATCTGGACATTGCTCACCTGTTCCTTTCCTTTAAGTTTAATTCCACTGGGTCGTTTCCATCATCTCTTTCTTATTAACAATCTGTTAATCATTAAACTCACATTCCCATTCTATCTTATGTAACCCTTCGCTAAATGCCGAAATGCTCTCCCCCGCCTCCCCCGATAGATTTGATATAAGCTAATAATTTTACTATCGTAAAAAGCTACTACAATATCTGAAAGCACAAATATCCATTCTGTCTGGGACATAATGCGTTCACTCTCTTCTTGTTTCAGTGCTACATTTTCACAAATGGGCGTGGACGTCATCACTAATTCAAACAGTGATCCCTTTCATTACTTTGTTAAGATTAATCCAAAACTAGATTTATTACAACCTAGTTTAAATACCCCAATTCTCAACCAAACCTGCTGAAGTCTCTCTTACCTTCTTACCACATTTCAGATGCAACGTTTTGCCACTTTTAAACTAATGCAGACACAAAGAGCCCAAATCTGTGTGGAATTTTTATCCTCCTTTTTAAATAATGAATTTTGCCATTCATCACTCCACAAAATTGAGGAATACAAGATTTTGTCTGATTGTAGAGTGTTGTATTATACGACATTTCTCACTGGGATTTTCTCTGCATTAGATCGAAATTTCACCAGTCACTCACCCTCTATTCTTTATGGTTGTACCACAGCTTGGTACGGTTCCTGCCCAATTCTCAGACTTCAAGAAACTACAAATCAAATCAAAAATATTTGCATCATAATTGTCTGTTTTACTACAAGAGGCCACATGAGGGCGCTCTGACCGTTCCAACCTGCACTCTTTTGTCACAGGCAGAACGGATGACAAAAGCTGTCCAAATTCTGTTCTCTCTGTCTCTCTCTCCCTCCCTCTCTCTCTCTCTCTCTGTGTTTTAACTCCTTGAACCACGCTCTAAATCCACCAAAGTCCACGAAAGACATTCTGGTTAAGTGCATTGGCCCACAATTAATTGGCACTCGGTGTAACTGAACAGGCGCCGGAGTGTGGCGGCTAGCGGATATGCACAGTAACGTCATGGCAGTGTTAATGTAAGCCTACTTGTGACGAGTTAAAAACTTTACTTTTACTCACTTTACTTTGCTGTACCTTGGACTCTCGTTGCCCCGACCCCTCCTCTGAGCACTCGCACTCTCTTTCTAGCACTCTATTTTTAACTTCGGAGCACCCCTCAGCGCTAACCTCTCCATTGAGCCACTGACCTCAATCTGCTGCCGTTGCGGCTGTGTCACTTTTCTCGGACACTTTCCTCGGGTGCGGCCTGTTTCTGTTTTCTGGCTCTGCTGTTGAAGCGATCCAGGGTCTTTCTTATTCCTGTTCCTTTGTACTAAGCGCCTCCAACTCCTCAAGTCTTCTCTGACTGCGCGTCTCTCTGGGTCCGCTGTTCAGGGCAGATGGTGTGTGTGCGTCCACACTACCCCTCTTTCAGTGTGGTTTCGCTTAACAGTCACACTATGCTCCAAAACCCCTCGCAGTGATTCAGATGAGTCAACTTATGGTTCTGGCTGGCTCACAGGGGCTCTTGTAATTAATTGGGGTGGTCAATGTGAAAGCATACTCACGCTACTTCGGAGTCTTGTCCTGCTACCTGAAGCCACCGACGTCACCCTGCTCAGCAGCGCCAAATTGTCGACGAGTGTTTTCCTCCCGAGGCGATGAATTGCTAATCTTAAGCGAATCCAGAGACTCATGAAATGCAGTGTACTGACTTAAAGATGTGACTTTACTGAATCAAACAATCGAGTGGGAGAATGATAGGAGGAAGCCGAGCACTCAATTTATAGAATGCGGGCAGCCACATGTCACTCTGAAGAAAATTGCCTCCGTGAAAGCAGTTATACATTTACAAAATCATATTGACTACCTTTATTGTGGGCATTATGCAATAAACATGAATGCAAATCAGTCAACAATCACCCTGTCGTTAACTCCAGACAATAACAATACCCATCTTGACGTCATGGGATTTCATTTAATATAAACCACGGATGTACTTTTCTCCTGTTCCCTCGCAACACAGAACGCTGGGCAGTGAGAATGATTCCCACCGAATTTTAACCCAAGTGACACTCGTCCGACCCTGGAAAATGAAACATTGGCTTAATTAGCTCCCTTAAATCAATTGGTGAAAGTAGAAATGTCAGCACTAAAGAGATGTTCCTGTTGTGTGGTATCAGAGCCTCAGTTCTAATGGAGCACCTCAAGTTTCGAAGGTCATTATGGAGGGAGTGACGCGTTGTATGAGGGTCAGTACTGAAATAGCGACTGAAACATGATGCAATAATTTATTGGCCATGTCTTTAAAAAAACTGAGTCTGTTTCTCCCCGGTGACATGACTCTAAAATGACATTTGTTTCTATCACTGTTAATGCCAGGAGTCGCACAATCACACACACGTTAATGGAAAACTATTGGGGGTGTCAACTAGGAATATCTGGATATAGATATTTTTTAATGTACGAATAGTGTTTGGTGTTGAGCCACCTCAAAATTTGCTGCCAAATGGACTAATCACACAATTATGTATCGGATAGTTCGTGTGTCATGGTCAATACTAAGTGTCACCACATTGTCGCAGGATGATAATTAATGGGCAGATGCTATCAAGTTCAATTATGTGGTGACCATATGTTGCCATTACTGAGTGGAAATCAGCTTTAAAATCAGATTAGGACCTTTCAGTTTAATGTCAGAAGTCACATGATCACAGATAAACAGGCAGTACGTTGTTGGCTATGTCGGTTTGGAATGGTAGGATACATGTCGATTTTTTTTGTTAAATTCGGGTACTAAATGTTCAGGTTGTAAATTGGTTTAATGATGTAATTTTCTGCACTGCTCAAGAGACACTGAACACTGGAACAGGCCTTCGGGCCTGTATTCGCTGCACTTGTTCTCATATTACAAACAGCTCTCTTTTCCCTTGCACACGGTAGCATGATATTGAGTGAGAAGAAAGCTTCCAATAATTACTTTACATGCTAACCACACGTCTGTCATTCTGAATCACATTTTGTGTCTCAGTGTGTTAATGATGAGGCAGAGCCGGAGCACAAAAGCGAAGGAAAGACAGCAAATCCTGATTCCGCATCATACAGACACCTGGGACTTCCTGTCCCAATTGCCCGAATATCTGTGCATTGAAAATCGACCCGGTCATCCAAATCAAGACGCAAGGAATGAAGTGGCACGCCCAACAGACATCGTTCTGCATTTGAAGGACAGCCCAAGATGGGGCAATTTACTATCCAACTGCAGTGCTAAACACTCATTCACATCGTCTAACTGAATTTGATAATGAGGGAGGTTGATGAAGATAACTGGAGAACAGGGTTTCCATACTAAGTAATAGCATGGAATTACAACACGGCACTGTGCTAGCAAACTAGGTTTTTTGATTTCAAATGTCACCATGGTTCGAGTCATAGTCAGAGAGGTTTGCAACATGGAAACAAATCCTTCGGCTTAACTGATCCATGCCACCCCTTTTTTAACCACGAAGTTAGTCTCAATTGCCCGCGTTTGGCCCATTTCCCTCTATAGCCAGCCATGTAACTGCCTGAGCGATTTTTAAAAGATAAAATTGTACCCGCCTCTACTATTACAACTGACAGCTGGTTCCAGACAGTCACCACCTTCCATGTGAAAAAGTTACCCCTCTGGACCCTTTTGTATCTCTCCCCTTAAACCTATGCCCTTTAGTTTTAGGCTAAGATATTGACTATCCAGCTGATCTATGCCCCTCATTATTTTATAGACCGCTAAAAGATATTGACTATCCAGCTGATCTATGCCCCTCATTATTTTATAGACCTCTATAAGATCACCCCTAAGCCTCCTGCGCTCCAGAGAAATAAGTCCCAGTCTATTCAGACTCTCCTCATAGCTCAAACCACCATTTCCCGGTAGCATCCAAATTCTGCACTCTTTCTGGCTTAATAATATGCTCTCTATAACAGGGTGACCAGAATTGTACACAATGTTCAACAGCAGTACCAATGTCTTGCACAACTTCAGCAACTCATGTATTCAATGTTCTGACCAATGAAGCCAAGCATGCCGATTGACTTCTTCACCACTCTGTCCACGTGTGACTCCACTTTCAAGGAGCTATGAACATGTACCCCTAGATCTTTTCGTTCTGTAACTCTCCCCAACGCCCTATCATTAACTGAGTAAGTCCTGCCCTGGTTCGAATTACCAAAATGCATCACCTCGCATTCATCTAAATTAATCACTATCTGCAATTCGTCAGCCCACTGGCCCAATATATTAAGAAGTTTCAGAATCCACATTTACAAAAGTGATTTGATAAAAAAGAAAACCTGTGTCAATGACATTTGACCATATATTTCTAATGAAGGAGGGATTCATGAAGTATTTTGAAAAAATGAACTGTTCATTAAAATTAAACTCGCCAGGCCTCCTTGAAGATCACATTCCAAACCCGTGAACTCCAGCACATTGATGAAGGAGGGCTGCAGACTCAGGCTAACACAATTAACGGAATATTCTTGTGCAGGCCACAGACAATCCTGCCTTCGAATTGACTTGTCATTTCATTCACTGCCGCTGGGAGAGATTCTGGAAATTCCTTCCCTCACAACAAAGATGGGAACTAAACATTGAGGGGCATTCAGTGGTTCGGGAGGACAGACAGGAAAAGGTGGTGGAGTTATATTTTTGATCAAAGATGATTTTGATGCGTTAATAAGGAAAGGTATTAGATTCGATTATGTGGAACCTACGTGGGTCGGGTTATGAAACAACAGTGACAAAAGGCATTCCTGGGGTTGCTATAAAGACCACCAAACTGTGGTTGCAATGTTGAAAAAAAAACATTAGGCAGGAAATCAGAGATGCTAAAGGAACATATGTGATCATGGGATACTTTACTCTGCATATAGATTGGGAATTGAAATTTCGAAACCTAAGTTGATGACATAAACACCGTCTTAGACAAAGTTAATCAGGATCATGTTTAAATGTGGGCCTATGTTGTCAAGGTAACAATAAACCAATGCAACAGAAAACTGGAGAGGCACAATGGACTGCTCTGCCTGATATGCTCCCTAAATTTCTGTGAACTCTGTACGACTCACTCTTGTTTGCATGTCTTGTTGAACGTGTGGCTTTTACAACCCCCATCTGATTCTCAGTGATGAAGAGTCCAATATGCTCGGTCGCTGAGAAGAATAATAACCTCACACTTTACAAAGCTGGCGTTGTAAGTGCTAGTAAACACACTACATGCAAATTTGTTAGCCGCAGGCGGTGCTCATATTAGGCTGGTGCAATTGGCAATGAATCTTAAGCTGGAACAAAGGAAAGCACTTCCTTGTGTGTAAGCATTAGGTCACAGAGCAGACAATTTATGACGATAATGACTTGAGAAACGGGGTAGACATTAGCATTCCGTAGAAATGTACTCAGAAAATAGAGGCAGGAACAGGCCATTCGGTCATTTGATCTTACTCCTGCATTTGTTATTGCCATGGCTGATTATGGAACCATAGAATCTCGACGGTGCAGAAGGAGGTCATTTGGACCTGGAATCTGCTCTGACTCTCTGAAAAAAATACTTACCCAGTTACTTTCCCTACCCCACTCCGGTAATGCACACATGTGCCGATGCTGATCCCGCCAACCTACATACTGTGAGACACCAAGTGGCAATTTAACATGGCCAATTCATCAACCCCGCATATCTTTTGACTGTGGGAGGAAACAACAGCACCCAGAGGAATCCCATGCAGAAATGAATAGAAAGTGCAAACTACACACAGAGAGTCACCCAAAGCCTGAATTGAACAGGCTCCCTGGCGCTGTGAGGCGGCAGTGCGAACCAATATGTCTCCTATCATCAAATTAAATAATCTGATCCCATCTCTCTTGATATTTTTAGCCTCAAAACCTATTTCTAATTTCTTACTGAAATCACGTAACATTTTGTTCAAAACTATCTTCGGTGGTGGTGAATTCCACCCTTCATGATGGGCACTTAGACGCATATTTTGATAACAAAAAAGCTCATTGCAAAGAGCATGATGTTTCCTCTTTTTTTTAGCATATCTCAGCTCCTTCCAATGGAAGTTAATAATTTGCATACATGATGCCACACAATGCATGAACAATGAATGATAATGTTTGAGCCAACCAGCTCTGCAAATGGTCACAAATACATCACTTGTCACTGAATATTTTGATCTGATTTGGTTTGATTTGATTTATTATTATTGCATGTACGTATACTGTGGAAATTATTGTTTCTTGCGCTGTACAGACAAAACATACCGTTCATAGAGATGGAAACGAGAGACTGCAGAATGTAGTGTTACAATCATCACTAGGGTGTAGAGAAAGATCAAGGTAATGCGAGGTAGGCCCATTGAAAACTCTGGTGGCAGCAGGGAAAAAGCTGTTATTGAGTCGGTTGGTACATAACCTCAGACTTTTGTATCTGTTTCCCGACGGAAGAAGTCGGAAATTAGAATGTTCGGAGTGTGTGGGGTCCTTAATTATGCTGGCTGCTTTGCCGAGGCAGCGGGAACTGTAGACAGAGTCAATGGATGGGAGGCTGGTTTGTATGATGGATTGGGCTACATTCATGATCTTTTGTAGTTTCTTGCAGAACTGGGCAGACAGTATCCTTACCAAGCTGTGATACAACCAGGAAGAATGCTTTCTATGGTGCATCTATAAAAGTTGTTGAGAGTCGAAGTTGACATGCCAAATTCTCTTAGTCTTCTGAGAAAGTCGAGGCATTGATGGGCTTTCTTAACTATGGTGTCGGCATGGGGTATCAGGACTAATTGTTGTACCGTACACCTGCATGTACTGCACAGACTGTATCTGAGACCACGGACTGCTGACGTGAGCTGTGCCTCACAAACGAATCTTAATTTGGAGAACCTGGTAAGTAGGCAGGAAAGAATGGATGTTGATTCGAATCATAGATGTTTGTCGCTTGCTGAATATTGGCCTGCCGAGATGTGTACATCTTACCTTGTCTACAGACAAATTCGCTGGATAATAGGTCATTAATGAGGTGCTAATGCAGTAGGGCTCAAGTACTCTGAAATGAAGATTACCAAGACCTGGAGGTTTATCCAATTTGAAACCCATCAATTTCCCCAAACTTTTTTAAAGCTGAAATTATGCATTGCAAACATGAACTTAAAGATAACTAAATGGTAATAGATAGTGTAAAAGTGGATTTTGTATGATACATAAGAACATAACATGTTGGGGCGGCACGGTAGCACAGTGGTTAGCACTGCTGCTTCACAGCTCCAGGGACCTGGGTTCGATTCCCGGCTTGGGTCACTGCCTGTGTGGAGTTTGCACATTCTCCTCGTGTCTGCGTGGGTTTCCTCCGTGTGCTCCGGTTTCCTCCCACTGTCCAAAGATGTGTAGGTTAGGTTGATTGGCCAAGCTAAAATTGCCCTTAGTGTCCTGGGATGCGCGGGTAGAGGGATTAGGGGGTAAATATGTGGGGGTAGGGCCTGGGTGGGATTGTGGTCGGTCAGACTTGATGGGCCGAATGGCCTCTTTCTGCATGTAGGGTTTCTAAGATTCTAAGATTTCTTCTAAGACATCGGATCAGGAGTAGGCCAACTGGCCTCTCGAGCCTGGGGAAGTTGCCAGAGGCTGTTATCAAGGATTTCATAACTCGGCATTTGGAACGTAGTGGTATAATCAGACAAAGACAGCATGGATTTAAATGTTTGAATCACATGTGTGGGTTTTAGTTTGAGTATATATAACTAGTCGAGTTGACCAAGGAGAACCAGTGGATGTGATTTATTGGACTTTCTGAAGTTTTTCGACAAGGCCTCGCATAACAAATACGATGTAAAGTTAAAGCACATGGGATTGGAGGTAATTCCTTCAGATGGATAGAAAGCTGGTTCCCAGATCGGAAGCAAAAAGTTGACATAATTGGGTCTTCTTTTGATTGGCAGTCAGCGACTAGTTGGATTTGGCAAGGATTTGTGCTAGGACCCCAACTGTACTCCTTATATGTTAATGATTTGGCAGCGGTAACTGAATGTATTATTTCTAAATCTGCATATGATAAAAAGTTAGGTGGGAGGGTGGGTTGTGAGGAGGATGCAGAGATGGCTCAGCATGACTTGGACAGGCTGAGTGTGTGGGCATCTGCATGGCAGATGCAGTATACTGTGGATTTATTTGAGGTTATCCACTTTGGTAGCAATAACATGAAGAGAGACTATTACTTGAATGGTGCAAATTGTGAGAGAAGGAGAATCAACGAAACCTTGGATTCCTCATGCACCAGCCCCTGAAAGTAAGCGCTCAGGTACGACAAGCAATAAAGAAGGCAAATGGCATGTAGGCCTTCATTGGGAGAGGATTTGAGCATAGGAATAGGGTTATTTGGCTGCTTCTGTAGAGGGCATTGGTGAGGCCTCACCTGGAGTATTGTGTGCAATTGTGGGGTCCTGTTATGAGGAAGGGCGTCCTTGCTAGGGAGGGAGTAGACCGAAGGTTGACCAGGCTGATTCCTGGGATGACAACGAGAGACTAAATAGTGAGGATTTTATCCACTGGAGTTTAGAAGAGTGAGAGGGGATCTCATAGGAATTTAGAAACTTCTAACAGGGTTATACGTGTTAGATTGAGAAAGAATGTTCCCAATTGTAGGGGAGTCCAGAGCTAGTGGTCACAGTTTGAGGAAAAAACGTAAACCTTTTAGAATTGAGGGGAGCAGAAATTTCTTCACCCAGAAGATGGCGAAGTTGTGGAATTCACTATCTCCGAATATGGTTGAGGCCAAAACGTTGTCTGATTTCATGATGAAAATAATTATAGCTCTTGGGACTGAAGGGATCAAGGGACATGGGAGGAAGGCGGATCAGGATATTGAATTCGACTATCAGCCAGGATCAAGATGAATGGTGGAGCAGGCTCGGAGGGTCGAATGGCCTACTCCTGCTTCGAGGTTCTATGTTTCTATATTTTGTGGTACTTTCCCGAATGTGTAATTAAAATAATATTTGGATTCAGCTTCCAATTCATCTGTTTAATATTAAATTATCCATAAATGATTTGAGATTATCAGCGATGAGCCAGCACGAACAGAAATTAATTCGGAATTTAATTCCAACTGGTGGTTAAGATACGTTTGCATATTGGAGCAGTGATGCAACATGATTCCTCTCACCATTTTCACACAGTGTTCGTCTACACATTTAGAAACTCGATCATACCTTTCACAGACCTTCGATTGTCCCTTACCATCTGCACTTAATTTTCTCAAGGGGTGTGAGAAAGTCTCACTCTGACTATCATGTGTCCTTTGAATCTTTGCTCAGTGTTCGCCTGGGGACAGATATGCACCTTGATATCAACAATTGACGACTGAGTGCCACTCAATATCGGTATTCATTGTTCAGCTTGGAAATGTGGTTCTCGTAATAACTCCCACTAGTCAGCATGTGATCCCCGACCTTTTGAAATTCACTGTTCTCTTGGGGACCAGAATAGCCCCTGGTATCACTCACTGAGTGTTGACTATTCCTCAAAATCTCGAGTCAGTGTTCAGGTGGAAATGCTGATGGACCATGGCATCTCTCACTGACCATTGAGTGCAGCTGCATACACTGTTTCTGGGAACTATGACACCACTTGAAAACGGGCACGAATACTTTGCAGCGTTTCAATAGTGGTGAGGTTAGTGTGATATTTTTAGTTGTTTCTTCTAATAAATGCCAAGTATTAATCTAGAGTATGGCGAACTGCTGTTCTATGGTGTGTTAGGAGGTGGGGCTGAACTGAGACATTAATGGAAATCTGGTTCACAGAAGGAGTAATGATTCCTGATTGAACTTGTGACATTTCCAAACGGGAAGGAAATAATTGATCCAAGGTTATTCGTGCTTGGCTGTTAAAAGACACACACACACACACACACACACACACACACACACACACACACACAATGAACAGTGTCTGTAACTTCGTAATAACATTAAATATCTTTCTTTTTGGTCCGTCGGAACAACTATGTTCCAAGATCCATGTAAAGCATACAAAATCCTGAACATTGCATAGGCAGAGATTGTGAAGAGACTGAATGTTCCAGTGAATTGTCAGAAAATGATGATGGTGATGTTGACAATGATGCTGAATTGCACTGATTAAGAAGGGGTCGCTGTTTAGTCACGAGTCAAAGAGCAAATTCAGGAACTGCGCCGAGACAATGTCATTCAGAGATTTCAATGTGGGCAGATGGAAATATAATCTCGTGAATTATCCTTTCAATTTTGCATATGGAGATTTAATAGAAGCGAATCGATTCCGAGGCCAATTCAGAGTCAACCACGATGCTATGAAACTGGATTCATAAAGGACAGACCTGGTTAAAACAGCAGATCGGCCTTCTGAAAAGTGTCAAGCAAATGTCTTTCAAGACAGTTCATAGAATCATAGAATGGTAGAAACCCTGCAGTGCAGAAGGAGGTCATTCGGCCCATCGAGTCTGCACCGACCACAATCCCACCCAGACCCTTCCCCCATATCCCTACATATTTACCCGCTAATCCCTCAAACCTACACAGCTAGGACTCTGAGGGCCAATTTTTAGCATGACCAATCAACCTAACCCGCACATCTTTGGACTGTGGGAGGAAACCGGAGCACCCGGAGTAAACCCACGCAGACACGAGGAGAATGTGAAAACTCCACACAGTTATCAATATTATCATGATTATTGTTATTTTCAGCTTAGTGTCATAGTCCAGATTGTTTCTAATTGATTTTAAATTATTGCATCTGTCATGGTGGGAGTTGAAATTATGACACCAGAGCAGTAGTCCGAGTTGCTGGGTAACCTCTCCGGCCATTTTCTCACTCTGCTTACGTCTCCCAAGATTTGGCAAGTAACATTCGCGCCAAACGAGCATCAGTGCCTGACCATCTGCAATATAAAATAATCCACCCCTCCTGGCACGCAATTGAATGACAATTGGTGAAACTCTCACGATTAACATTCCAGAAACCATCCGGAAAAAGAGAAAGCATTCTTCTGGAGTGGCTCCGTACTCACAGAACTCCAGTCCCTCCACCATTGCTGCAAAGTGTGAAAAGTTCATATCCTCGACAAATGCTTTGCAGCACCTCATCGAACCATTGTCAACAGTACATTTTGTAACCACGAATCTATATTGTAAAAGGACAAGTACCGGGAATGCATGTAAGAGAAACAACAGCAAGAACCCATTCGAGGCTCACACCAACCTGCCTCTGAAGCTTATTGACGTTGTTTCAGTGTCGCTGGGTCAACAGCAAGGAAATCCCAGCATTGTGAGAGCACATACTGTTCCGAAGCAGAGGTGGAGGCCCCCAATAATAACTAATGCCGAACCACTCAACGAGGAGTACCTCATTTCATAATCTGTAAAAGCAGGTGCAAGTGGTACGATCTGAGCTTCAGTGGTTAAATCAAAATCACGACCTGACGCTCTCTCTAAAGTCAACAAGTAACATTTTATTTATCTCATCAACAGTGAACCAGCTAATTAAACTGTTAACAAACCAAATAATGAAACGGTTCTAATGGAATGTTCTTTAGATCAATACAATTCCCACTTATTCACAAGTAAATAAAATTGCAGTCACTCTCTGAATTACAACCAGGTTTGGCGACTTCTGGAATATTCTGGGCTTTGTCTCTCGATTCTTCTGTCTGGTACTTGCATCTTCTTTTGTAGCTTCACTATCGGGATGGAGCTTTTGTTACGACATGGATGAGGCTGTTAGGCTGGCGGATGGCAGTTGCACTCTCTGCTTATTGTCCCACTGCCTTCTTCTTTTCTACCTGTGATGACATAACAATGTCCCCTACAATACGATTGGTTTCAGGTTGCTAAACTATCCAATTTAAATCTAATAGGTGGCTGTCATCCAAGTGTCTGATTTAAACTGATTGGCTGAATTCAAGAAAAATCAAAAACCTGTTTGTCGTCCTGGCAACTCTGCTGCCTTTCCTGCCAGTACAAATGTTTCATTTTGGGCCCCTTACTTGTATTTAGTTAAATATCTAAGCACAGAAAGAAAATAACCTTTCAAAGGGACAATGCATTACTTTCGCCTCATAGCATAACCAACTTTTTAAATTAGTTTTACACAACAGACTCTAAAATTCTCTCCTCAACTTTGAAACACCTTCCCACTTAAGAAAACAATGAACCATCATCATGAAAACATGACTTCATTTACTTTTCTCTTTTCTACTCCCGATAAATCATCCACAATAACATTTTCACGACCCACAACCTGTACCATCTGTATAATAAATGCTTGTAACATGAGACTCCAACGAAATAATCTTGTCCTTTAATCTTTCCAGAAAGGTCAAATGATTGTGATCGGTATACACAATCGTCTCCGATACCTTGTTTGTAACGTTTCAGTGTTGTAAGGCCATTCCAAAACTCAATAACCCTTTTTCAGTTGTTTAATATTTTGTCTGTTGTTATTGAGCTCTTTTACATATAACCGATTGATCCTTCAATTCCACAGTCATCCTTCTGTAACAACTCAGCTCCAGCACATACATCGCTGCCGTGGATGGCGACTTTGAAGGGTGTTAACATGTTTGGCGTGGCTAAAACGGGTGCAGTGGCAAAATGGTAGATTTTTTTCAAGGGGTGTACACTGAATAATTAAAGGCAATAAGGATCCGTGATGGGGCCCCAGCTATTTATAATTTTAAAAATTTATGTATAACATAGATTGAGCAATGTACCCACGTTTGATTTTGGTGGACATTTCTGAGGGAATGTTTGCTGCCGGGAGGACAAAAAGGGAGTGCAATGAGATTGGGGCAAGTTTGAGTAAGTTCCCAACAGGTTTCCAGATCGATTAGAAGGACTTGGGAATTCATTTTAATTTTCAGAATACAAAAAAATAATGTGTTTAAAACACTGGGAATGTTTAAACATGCTTGGGTGTTCTTGAGAAAAAATACAACATGTTTTCGGAAGAGATTGCAATTCGAAAGGAAATGGAAAAGTTACCTTTATTAGAAATGAATTAGAAGAAACAGTTCAGATGCTTTGCTGGAGTGTACATCACTTTGATTTTGCTGAGACCACATCTGCTATACTGTTTGCAGTTTTGGTCCCCTCATTTGGGAAATAATATCTGTCCAGTTTAGAGTTCAACTCGAAGTTTCATGGTGTTGGATCTTGGGATGAGGAGGTTGTTTTCATGAGAGGATAGAAAGCTGGGACATGTAATCTCTGAGCTTTTGAAAATTAGAGGTGATCTCAGCAAGTTCTAAAAATATTCTGGATGCGCTCATTAATGCAGTTCATTCACTTTTCTTTCTTCCGCTTCATGGAATTTTGTAGCTCATGCCACATGGCTGCTGACAAAGGAAAGCTGGTGCTCAATCCAATTCAGTTCATCTCTGCCTTTCGCAACTCCAAGAAGCGACAGGGTGGCACAGTGGTTAGCACTGTTGCCTCAGGGTGCCAGGCACCTAGGTTCAATTCTCGGCTTGGGTCACTGTCTGCGCAGAGTCTCTATCTTCTCCCCGTCTCTCTGTGGGGTTTCTGCGGGTGCGCCTGTTTCCTCCATCATTCTGAAAGACGCGTTGATTTGTTGCATTGGCCGTGCTCAATTTTCCCTCATTGTACCCGAACAGATGACGGGGTGTGACGACTAAGGGCTTTTCACAGTAACTTCATTGTAGTGTTAATGTAAGCCTACTATTGACAGTAAGAGATAAACTCTAACTCTTAAGCAAAGTTTCATCTGCTGAGGCCATGCCTACACTACAACTTATTTACTTGTTCTCCATTGCCCACGGTGTCAGCTCTGCAGTCTTTGGTGAATGAACAGGTCAGACAGTTCTCTTTTGATGTTGGAAACATCAAGTTCTCAAGGCACAAATGGTGCCCTGTTGATGTCAGGTGCACGTGTGTTCATACTCCAGTTTCAAAGCGACAGTTCATAATTTATCTTCAAACAAATGGAAATCAAGATGATAAGTTACTTGCCTAAAGAAGAAAGGCTTTGAGCTTGTTAGCAAATTTCTTACGAAACGCAACACTTCTGTGCATTCAGCCTTCGGATCTCGAATAATAACGAAGTGTGTTTTTATATTTCTATTCATTCTTAATTTTACTATAAATTTAACTGATGCCATTTAGTTTCGGGACTTTAATGTTAAATTTTACTTGTCGGCCCCCACTCATATTATCATGCAGACATCTCATTATCAACTGACAATCGACATGTCCCACTCTGACCCAATTTCACAGATAATAAATGTTTCAAAGTATTGACAATTATCTGCGGTTGACAAAAAATAACTGATCCAAGAGCCAATCGTAATTCAGTCAGTGCTGGCCCAGCCAAAATTTGTTATTACATATTCAGATCATCTTTCTTTGATTCTGGCACTGTCTTGTGGACTGGAGGGAAAATCGCTGGATAATACCAACTGTATATTTGTCCAGATTCTGGACTCACTTATTGTCTACGACAGCACCATCCAAGAAAATCTCACATACAAAATTCCTCCTTTTGATTTTTCCCATTGGACTCTTCATGTACCATCTCACTATTTAATTTGAACCAAACCATTGGGCGAACATTTGTCCAATCTTCCACGCGAGAACGGAAAATGCTTTTCGAGGATAAATGCAACAAGGATCTTGGGGACATATTTTTCGTAAGTACCTTTCATGCATTTAGTAAGTGGTCGAGACCAAGTTTACCAAACCATTGCAACATGGCCGAGCGCTTTGTGATCACAATCTTGTCGTCTCCACTGTTTTTCCAAAAGTGGCAGGGAAGAAATATGGCGAAGAAAATGTTGGATTTCGAAAGTAAAATAACTTTGGATCGACAAACAGAACTATTCCTTGCACGTGATGACTGAGACCAGCAGCATCCCAGCAACAGTCAAAAGGAGGTCAATGGTAGAACAGGATAATGGAAGGGCAGATCTCAAAGGAATCTCAATTTTCCGCAGAGTGTCTGCTGCAACTTTCTAATTGTAAGTCCAGTGAGTGGACAGGTTTATGCTCACGTGCTGATAAACGTGAATTTGTGGGATGCAGTTCATGACAGCGGTTGATGACATGAAATGAATGTTTCATCCATTCCCAACATCACGAGTGATCCCATTGGATAGAACCAGAACTGGACAAACCAGTACTCTGGTTACAACAGCACGCGAGAAGCAAACACCACGCATCACATACAGTGCCGTTAACGGGTCCACTTTATTGCAACACCGAAACAGTGCACAGACAAATTAGGAACAGGTCGAGGCCATTCTGCAGCCTGAGAACACAGTGCCATGACACAAGGTCATGGCTGATCAGACCCTGACCACAAATCTGAACCTACCCTACTTTAGATAGCCGTATACCATGGCTTGACAAGAATCTGTTCACAGCTGCCTCAAAAATATTCAAATAATCTGCTTATCAAACTTACTTAGGTAGAGAGTTTCATACAGTCACGACTCGAAGTGAAAGAAAAATCATCCTCCGCGTTATCAATGGGCAACATCGTCTTTTAAAGCAGGTCCCCTCCTTCTGAATTATCCCAAAAGACTAAACATCATTAGAAAGATGCAGCTGAATCCGAGATAGTCAGCACGGATTTGTGAAGGGCAAGTCTTGCCTCACAAATTTGATAGAATTTTTTGAGGAGGCAACTCAGTGTGTAGATGAAGGTAGTGCAGTTGATGTCATATACATGGATTTTAGTAAGGCGTTTGATAAAGTCCCCCACAGTCGGCTTATGAAGAAAGTAAGGATGTGTGGGATAGAGGGATGTTTGGCCGATTGGATAGGTAACTGGCTATCTAACAGAAGACAGAGGGTGGTGGTGGATGGAAAATTTTCGAACTGGAAACCGGTTACCAGTGGAGTGCCACAGGGATCAGTGCTTGGTCTTCTGCTATTTGTAATTTTTATAAATGACTTGGAGGAGGGGGCTGAAGGGTGGATCAGTAAATTTGCTGATGACACCAAGATTGGTGGAGTAGTGGATGAGGTGGAGGGCTGTTGTAGGCTGCAAAGAGATATAGATAGGATGTAGAGCTGGGCTGAAAAATGGCAAATGGAGTTTAACCCTGACAAATGCGAGGTGATTAATTTTGGTAGGACAAATTTAAATGTGGATTACAGGGGGAAAGGTAGGGTTCTGAAGAATGTGGAGGAACAGAGAGATCTTGGGGTTCATATCCATAGATCCCTGAAGGTTGCCACTCAAGTGGATAGAGCCGTGAAGAAGGCCTATAGTGTGTTGGCGTTCATTAACAGGGGGTTTGAGTTTAAGAGCCATGGGGTTATGCTGCAACTGTACAGAACCTTGGTAAGACCACATTTGGAATATTGTGCGCAGTTCTGGTCACCTCACTACAAGAAGGATGTGGAGACACTGGAAAGAGTGCAAAGGAGATTTACCAGGATGCTGCCTGGTTTGGAGGGTAGGTCTTATGAGGAAAGATTGAGGGAACTTCAGCTTTTCTCTTTGGAGCGGAGGAGGTTGAGAGGAGACATGATAGAGGTTTCGAAGATGATGAGGGGGATAGATAGAGTGAACGTTCAAAGACTATTTCCTCGGGTGAATGGAGCGGTAACTAGGGGGCATAACTATAGGGTTCATGGTGGGAGATATAGGAAGGATGTCCGAGGTAGGTTTTTTACTCAGAGAGTGGTTGGGGTGTGGAATGGACTGCCTGCAGGGATAGTGGAGTCAGAAACTTTAGGAATATTTAAGAAGCTATTGGATAGGCACATGGAGTACCTTGGGATGATAGGGAGGAAATAGCTTGATCTGGGTTTCAGACAAAGCTCGGCACAACATCGTGGGCCGAAGGGCCTGTTCTGTGCTGTACTGTTCTATGTTCTATGTAAACATCCACGCTGTTAAGATTGCTCAGAATCTGAAACGTTTCAATGAAGCTGCCTCGTAATCGTCTAAACTCCTTCGGACGCACATGTATCCTCTCCAGCCCTTCTCAAGAGAAAGTTCAAGCATTTCAGGGATTAGGCCAGTAAATGTTCTCTGAAATGCTTCCAACGCATGTACAACTTAAATTAGTGATGAGAACTGTACAGGGTACTTCAGATATGGTCTCCCTCGTGCACTGCACAGCCTTCCAACTTTTGCATTCAATTCACATTGCAATAAATAGTGCTATTCTATTAATTTTATTGGTACTCGCTGGAGCTAAATCTTATTCCTTTGTGATGCATGCAGTCGGACACTCGGATCCCTCGACATATCACAGTTCTGCAATCATTCATCATGCAGATACTACAGCTTTATTTTTTCCCTGCCAAAATTGTCAGTTTGACATTTTGCACATTGTACACGATTGAATAAATCGCTGATATTCAGTTAAATGATAGATATTATTAATTTTTGTTTGGATATGGAGGGGTTAACTGAACTTGTTTGTTCAATGACTGTAATTAATGTGATTCTCGGTGGATCCTTAATTATCTCAACTGTGCTCCTTCCTCTTCTCTTAAAAAAAGGGAGAACTTTCGCTCCGTGTCACCTACTGTCAGCGGCAGCATCATCTCCAGCACCAATTGGCACCAGTAGTTCCATAGAAGCAGAGAGGACAGATCTGAATCTAAGAGCAACATATTGAAATGCTGCAGGAATGGATCAGAATCCAGGAACGCTAGATTGGAATGTTACAACAATGAACAGGAGTTTTTCCTTTCTGCTGCATCATATCTCTGAAATATATGACCGCATGTCATTAGCCGACCGGATCAGTAGTATACTTGAACTTATCGCAACGCTGTACTACCCAATGCTCGCTGCTTTTGGTGTGACTGGTAAGGTTCTCTGTTAGAAAAGCATTTTGTCAACCACATGGGTGTTTTACTGATCCTACTTTCTTCCTGATCTTGTTAGATATTTGCGATCCAATCCATTTTACTCAGTTCCCTTACAAAATTCTAACCCTGACTGAGGCCGACATTTCTCAGCCTCCGTGAATCTCCTCGACCTTGAGCAGATTTTCAAATCTTTATTTTAGCCAAGACCACTCTTGCTTCCAGCCCCCTCCGTAATATTGTCTATCTGCATCCGTTATCAGCCCATCTGCTGTATAGACCCTCATTCACACGGTTGTAAGTTAGAACATTGACGATACCAATGTTATCTGCTCCAATCTGCTA
Source organism: Mustelus asterias (assembly GCF_964213995.1). NCBI lineage: Eukaryota > Metazoa > Chordata > Chondrichthyes > Carcharhiniformes > Triakidae > Mustelus > Mustelus asterias. The sequence continues at coordinate 328,898 of NW_027590308.1, read as the reverse complement.
ATATCAAACGCTCATATTCCACCACGATTATTAAAATTCGCTGCTTGAATTCGAGATCACAACACACCCCGTTTGTGCTTCGTATCTATGCTCACCAACCTGCGTCAGGCACTGACATGGGAACACCTGAAGTTTAGAAATATCAATGCTGCATTTGAACACTGAATCGCGGAGCCCTCCGATAGTCACAAAATCACGGAACTGCGGAATTCTTACATTGCAGCAGCAGGAAATTCGGCTTACTTTGTTTGCAACGGGTCTCCAAATGAACATTATTAATTTGCCAAATTAACCCAGCCCCCCACACCACATTGAAATAATAACTAATGCCCTCGTTAATAATTTGCTTGAACATTCCTTCACTGCATTTTCATGCAGCGCAGCGCAGACCCCAACAACTCGTTGTGAGAAAAACTATATATTTTTCTCATATCTTCTTATATCTTGACCTCTTGATGGTGCCAGTGGTTTTGCCATATCGACCATGTCCAGACTTTGAACATGCCTGTCAAGTATCCCCTTTGCTTCTTCTGACCAAGAATAACAATGGCAACCTCCCAAAGCACTCTATGGAAGTTTTTCTTCTGTTGCATCATTCCTTTGAACCGCTCTTGTGGTCTCACCAACGGGTTCATATTCTTCGTACTTTGTGACGTGCGTACTGTACACAATAGTGCAGCTGAAGTCCAACTCGTATCTTGAGTACATTGGGCATAGCCACATTGCTCTTGCATTCTATCAACCAAGCAAAGTGAGCGCAGAATCCTTCTTGCTCCACCTCTCCTGCTACTTTAAATTTTCTAAATTTGCCTATGTCAAGCCCGGTAGAACATAATAACTGCACCTTAATTGATATTGTATGTCGAAATTCTTCTCTTCGAACAGCACCAATTCACTCTTCTATGCTTCAACTATCAGCCGCCAACTTTCTGTGCAATGCATCAAATTGTCAATGCCGTTTTGAAGTACTGCAATGTCTTCCTCATAGTTTACAACTATTTGTAGTAGTTTGAACGGCAAGCCTTTGAATTGTCACCTGCATACAAATATTTACATGAGCAATGTGTCAGTAAAAGCAAGGTTTCCAATACCGACCCTGGGCAGCTCCACAAAAAAATATTGCTTCACCCCAAAAAATATCCTTCGACTATTCCTCTCATGTCCCTAACAGTCAGCGAATTCTGTCTCCAGGTTGCTCCTGTTCCTTTTAACACAGTCTTGTGTGCGAAATTTTATCTGATGTATTTTGAAAGTCTCTGCCCAACAACATCATTGTCATCTGCGAATTGTGTTAATTCTTCAAAACGTCCAGCAACATAGTTAACATAATTTCCTCTTCAGATAAACATGATGCCCCTTCTTAATCAACCCACGTGTTTCCCTATGGCGAGAAACTGAATCCGAGATAATTACTTGTTGAAGCTTCGTTACATGTGACGTTAAACTAACTGACATATAATTGGATAAACGCAAAATATTGCAGTTGCTAGAATCTGAAACAAGAACAGAACAAATGCTGCAAAATCTCAGCAGGTCTGACAGCATCTGTGGAGAGCGAATACAGCCAACTTTTCGAGTCAAGATGAACATTCGTCAGGCAGTTCTTTACCAAACGGTACCTTTATTTTGAAATTCATACATTCTGATCATTTAATGCACACTTTCAACCCCTTCACAGCCTTCTGCCTGCTCATTCACATTCCCTTTGTCCAATTCCAACCCTCCCTACCCTCATATTATAAATCTCAGCTGACTCGCTTTTCTCTCAGCTCTGACGAAGGGTCATCTCGACTCCAGTCATTGGCTCGACTCTACATCCCTCCACTCACATCCAATGTTATAATATGTAAAATAGTACCCTCCATTGTCCATTTGAACTCCGAGGTTCGCTGCCATTAATTCAGCAGCTTCAGCCTTTTTCGCAGCAAGATTGGAAATTAGAACCGCTTTGTGAGTTTTCACTGGAGGACTCAAATGGTTTCTTCCTGAATAACAGCGGAGGTTCTTCACGAAACAGCAGTCACAGTCTTTTGGTTCGCTGTTAGCTGTAGCCTACAGTTAGCAATCAGGGCAAGCACTGCACACCATTTATGTAGAATGCATATTGAGTTGCATTGGCAATAAACACAGACAATGTCCGGATAATACGCAAAGAATACCTGTGTAAACGTTCCCTTGAATGCTTCAACATGATTGTGAAACGCTGAGATCCATGCATCATTTCACTGAAATGACCTTATCCTTTTGTGTGCTGATAATTACGTTGGTGGTTGTAAGTGTGAGGTGCAGTGACAAGGACGTTTCATCAAGAACCCCCAGTTCTTGCTGTTCCTCCATTTGGTGCCGTCATGGATTAAAAGGGAACGGCCAGATTGTTAGTAGAATACAAAATGAGGGATGAATTGCTGAGGCTTTTTTAAGACTCTTGACAGACCACATTTGGAGTACTGTGAGCAATTTTGGGCCCGTATCCAAGGAAGGATGTGTTGGCTCTGGAGAGCCCCAGAGGAGGTTTACGAGAGTTATTCTAGGAATGAAAAGTTTATGGTATGAGGAAAGTTTGAGGATTCTAGGTCTCAACTCGATGGAGTTTAGACGGATTTAATTTATATAATACTGAAATGCCTGGGTACAGTGGACGAGCGGAAGGTGCCTCCAGGAATAGGTGAGACTCAGACACAAGGACGCATCCTCAGATTAAAGGGACAACCCTTTAGAAACGAGATTAGAAGGATTTTGATCAGCCACAGGGTCGTGAATTTAGAGAAGTAATTTCCACAGAAGGCTGAGGCGCCCAGGTCATTGAGTATATTAAAGACAGGGATAGTGGAGTGTGGTATTTGGGTATTTTGCCACCCACACTTGGACGGCTGCCGGTATTTGGAGACATCTAAAGTTGAGTGCATGACGGGTACGACAGGAAGGTATGTGAAAGTGTGGAGGTGACGAAAGTGAATGGTAGGCACCTGGTCTATCAGGTACTGCTGATGAGCGACTGAAGACATCGTAGAACATTAAGCTCTTTATGAGAATGGTGGCAATGAGGGGAGGATGACCATGTGGAGAAAACATTGATGTTGGCGAACCCGTCGCTGCTTATCAACAGACTTCGGGAGCTGTTCCCTGATGCTCATGTCATAACTCTTCCTGTAATCTCCCTGCGAAACTTGAAGGTTATTTTGTTGTGTCTGCCACCCCGCCTCCATCCGGTCGACGGATAAATAACCAGTTGTAAAGCTCCACCAAGAACAATGACAGCAGTGCATGTTGGAGTTCTTGCCCTCTTTTTAGGTCAAACCAAATAAACAAACTCAAATTAAGTCAGGACAAAGTAAAAGGGGCAGCTCCCCAAAAAGGAGGGGGAAGAGCCCGAACAGAAATCAAAGTATAAAGGAAACTTAAAAACATCAAATTAAAATGTGAGTATTAGGGTCAATAATGCACCCCAACCCCTGCGGAAGGCGTCAACCCCGCCCGTGGACACCGCCTGCTCCCTCTCCAGTGACAACTGGCCGCGAACGTAGCCGCGGTAGAGGGGAAGACAGTCAGGATGGACGGCCCCCTCGATCGCCCGCTGCCTGGACCGGTAAATGGCGCGTTTCGCCAGGCCCAGGAGCAGGTTCATGAGGAGGTCGCCATCTCGACCCTCCCCTCTCCGCACCGGGTGTCCGTAGATCAGGAGCGTGGGACTGAAGTGCAAACAAAACATCAATAAAAGGTTCTTTAGGAAAACATAAAGGGAGTGCAGCCTAAGACACACAACATAGACATGGTCCACGGGCTCCACAAGGCCAGAGAAAGGGCAGTCTTCGGAGCCCGTGAACCAGTGAATCCTACGGTTGTGAGGAACTGCTGCATACATCACCCTCCACCCCAGGTCCCCGACGTAATTGGGGGAGATCCCTCCGTAGAGGGACCTCCAGCGGGGACCTCCGCCGCCCGGCGGCAACAAGGCCCGCCAAGGTGTATCCAGGCGACAGGCGAGGAGGCGGTAGTGGAAGGTGTGCAGCAGCAGCCCGCACAGGAAACGCCTCTGCGCGGTAGAAAAAGGCACGGAGGACATTTCCGCGAGTCGGCTCAGGCTGTGGGGCACCTCACCCAGGGAGGGGGGCTGAGGCTTTGGGCCAATGTGGAATTCCGCCCGAACAGTGGAACGCTCGGGCAGGATCCCACCGCACGCCTGCGCCGTCTCAAGTTTGCGTGCAGTTTCAGGGCCGAGCACGACCGTCCTAAGATCTAGGATGGCTTTGGCTCCGTGCCGGACGGACATCCCCGCGTGCTCAGCCAGCACGCGGGGACTCATCCAGCCCGCCCCTCCGCCATCGAGCACGTCCCCGATTCTGGTCACCCCGGCGTCCACAGCCCTCCTCTTCGCCAGCCACCTGAAGTCATACGGCTGGAGGAGCGGATTCCTGAGCAGCGGCTCTCGCACGAGAGCCGCTACTCCTGACGGGGGAGAGCTGCGTCGCGAGGCGACCTTGTTCCAGACAGTGAGGAGGTCCTGGTAAAAGATGGGCAACTCCTGCAGGGCGGTCGAAGCACGCCCCAGTTCGATATGCAGGAGCTGCACGTCATAATTGAGGCCGTGCCACTGACGGTAGAAATACGTCGCCATGGCACACCATTGAGGTGGGGGCTCAACGTAAATGTCCCTCTGCAGGGCCTGGAGGCGGAAGGTCGCTATCTGAGTGCGGAGGCACACCAGACCTTGTCCGCCCTCCTCAAGCGGGAGATGCAGAACCGCAGCAGGGACCCAGTGCAGCCGATTGTCCCAGATGAACCGCAGGAGGGTTCTCTGGATATCAGCGACAAAGCCAGGGGGAGGGGTCAAAGGGACCAGCCGGTACCACTGCATGGAGGCGACCAGCTGGCTTATGACGTGAACTCGCACTCGGAGCAGACCTGTCCAGTGACTCAGGCGGGCGGAGACTTTGGCTTCCAGCTCCCGCCAGTTCGCCGGCCAGGATTCCTCGGCTGGGCAGAGATGGGCCCCCAAGTAGAGGAGGTTGGTCCTGTTCCAGGTGAAAGGCCTGAGCTCCTCCGGAAGGGGGTCCGTCTCGCAGGGACCCGTTAACCTTAATCAGACACTCTGCGGCAGAATACAGTAATCGGATCCGGGTGACAAAATGTGTCCCGAACCCGAATGCCCACAGAGTCCCGAGTAAATACTCGTGCTCCACCCTGTCGAACGCCTTCTCCTGATCTAATGACAAGAAGGCGCCCGACAGACCAGCCCTCTGGGTATGATGGATTAGGTCCCGGACCAGGTGGAGAGTTCTTGCACCATTGAGTGCTGATGGCTTGCCTCCTGTTGACGGTTTCCTACTCAGCAGCAGAAGGTACACACAATTAGTGAGTATCAAATTTCCATTTCCCTCGCACTGAAGGAATGGTTGGGCAACAATCAGATATAGAAATCAAATCAAATCAAATCAACATCTTGCCTTTAATTGAGAACTTCCAGATTTGATGCACAATCACAAAATTATTGGTCTCGAGCATGTTTTGGATTTCATTTGATTTGATTCACTATTGTCACGTGTATTAGCATACAGTGAAAAGTATTGTTTCGGCATTCTATACAAACAAAGCATAACGTTCAAAGAGAAGGAAAGGAGAGAGTGCAGAATGTAGTGCTACAGTCATAGATAAGGTGTAGAGAAAGATGAACTGAGTGCGAGGTTGGTCCATTCAAAAGACTGATGGCAGCAGGGAAGAAACTGTTCTTGATTCGTCTGGTACGTGACCACAGACTTTGCGTCTTTTTCCCGACGGAAGAAGGCGGAAGGGAGTATGTCCGGGTTGCGTGGGGTCATTTATTATGCTGGTGGCTTTTCCGATGCAGGGGGAAGGGTAGACAGAATCAATGGATGGGAGGCTGGTTTCCGTGATGGATTGGGCTCCATTGACGACCTTTTAGAGTGTCTTGCGGTCTTCGGCAAAGCACGAGCCATACCAATCTCTGATACAACCAGAAAGAATGCTTTCTATGGTACCTCTGTAAACGTTGGTGAGAGTCGTAGCTGACATGCCAAATTCCCTTAGTCTTCTGAGAAAGTAGAGGCGTTGGTGAATTTTCTCAACTATAGTTTCGGTGTGGGCGGTGGGGGTTGGCGGGGGGGGGGGGGGGCGGGGGAGAGGGGTGCTTGGGGGCGGGGGGGGGGGTGGTGTGGGGGAGCTGGGGGGGGGGGGGGTTGCAGGACAGATCCTTGGTGATCTGTAAACCTAAAAACTTTAAGCTCTCAACCATTCTTAATTTGTCCATATTGATGTTAAATTGGAGGGTAATTTGGCCGCACAGTCACAGGTGTATCACGAGTCTAGTAGGGGACTGAGGACGCAGCCTTGTGGGGCACTGGTGTTGAGCATGATTTGGAGGAATTGTTGTTTTCTATCCTTACTTAATATCGTCTGTGGGTTCGGAAGTTCAGCATCCAATCGCAGAAAGAGGGGCCGAGCCAGAAGCCACGGCCACGGATTTTGGATGTGCGTTTCGGAGGAATAATGGTGTTGAAGGCTGAGTTGTAATCAATAAATAGGAGTCTGACATAGGTGTCTTCGTTATCCAGGTATTCAAGGTTTGGGTGCAGGGCCAAGGAAATGGCGTCTGCTGTCGACCTGTTGCCGCAGTAGGCGAACTGTAGTAGAACCAGGCAGTCCGGGAGGCTAGAATTCGTGCCATGAATAAGCTTTTGAAGCACTTCACAGTGATGAATGTCAGGACCATCGGACGATAGTCGTTAAGGCACGCTGCTTGGCATTTCTTTGGTACTGGGATGATGGTCGTCTTCTTGAAGCAGCTTGGAACCTCAGTTTGTTGTAAAGAGAGGTTAAGGATGCCTGAGAATAGCCCCGCCAGCTGATCCACACAGGGTCGAGAGCTCGTCGGGGTAACCCATCCGGGCCAGTCGCGTTCCGTGGGTTTACCTTCGATCAAGCCGCTCTGACATCTGCAATGGTGACCTCAGATACAGGTTCCAGGGTGGAGTGTTTTCTCTGACTTATTTGCGAAGTTGGTAAATAACGTGGATGACTCGGTGTGTTTGTTACTGTTTGTTTCTGTTCTGAAATCGGATAGATGTGGAGGAACAGTGGAAGGAGGCACATCTTTCTGTAACACCACTCAACACAATAATAAAGCAAAAAAATGTATTTTGTGAAAGTGATGCAACAGTATGGTGGCCAGCTTAAGTAAACTGCAAACTCGGAAGAAAGGATGATGAAGTTCAATCAGCACGGGGGAGGGGCGATGGGGTTTGTGAGAATTATCGGTTTTTGAGCCTGGTTCGGATTAGTATCGAAAATTAGGTCAAAGAAAGTCCAGCATCATCATTTTCGTCTTTTAATATGACTTGCATTTCAATGTACAAGTGACTTCCAATGTGTTTGCACAGATACAGATAAATCCAAGACATCACTGAATGGAGTATTAGTTGAAATTGCATTATTAGATCAAAGTGTTTAGTTTGCAATACACCTGATATTAAGTCTGTTGTTTCTTCCTCTCCCTTGTAGCTAACCTATTGACGATCCTAATATTAAATCGTGGAAATTCTGGTCTCAGCAAATGTGTCAAATGCTACCTATTGGCCATGGCAACGGCGGATACACTTGTCATTATCTTCGATGTGATATTGAAGCAGATTCCACTTCATTACCTTCTACAGTTCTTTGATTTGCTCCGAGCTCTCCCAGTGTGTAATATCCACACCGCATTTATTCATATAGCCACGGACTGTTCTGTCTGGTTCACAGTAATCTTCACATTTGATCGATTTGTGGCTATATGTTGTGGAAAACTGAAAAATAAATATTGCACTGTGAAAACGGCAACCGTGACTCTGGGAACAGTGACCGGTTTGAGCTGTTTAAAAAACATTTTCTGGTGTTTTATTTTAGCAGGTTTCTATTCTTTTACGAGCAGACTATGGTTCTGTGGCCTGAAGCATGGTCTTATTACTTCTCGGCTCTGGGGATCAATCGAGTTCCTCCATTACATTCTAACACCCTGCACCCCATTTGTTTTGATTATATTGCTCAACGTTTTCACCGTGAGGCACATTTTAGTCAGCAGCCGAGCCCGCAGGAGACTCCAGGCTCACAGCAATGAGAAGACTCACAAAGACCCCGAGCTGCAGAATCGCAAGAAATCAATTATTTTACTGTTTGCTATCTCAGCCAATTTTGTTCTTTTATGGGCGGTGTTGGTTTTTGTTTCCATACAGACACGGATGAGATATCTTGGAATCATTTTTAATAATACACCATATTTTCTGGTGAAATTGGGATCTATGCTGCAACTTCTTAGTTGCTGCACCAATACTGGCATTTATGCCATAACCCAGTCAAGGTTCAGGCAACAATTGACAGATGTACTGAAATATCCCTTTTCCAGACTTGCAGAGCTCATTAAATGATACGAGAAAATTGAGTAACAGGGATTTGCCATTGTTAGGGAACTAAATGTATTTTTAAGAGACTTATATTAGTATTGCAAAACATTTGAATGTAGGTATAGCTCCAAATATTTTTCAATCAATGTCCCTGTGCCTGAAATGTGTAGTTTGGTTCATGGTCGAAAATATGTTCGTATGCATGAGGGTTCTTTGCAATTCGAACTGAGTCTAAATTGCACTTCGAGAGAGGTATGGCTTGAAAAGCAAAGACCCCAGCAATGGTTGCTTAGCAGCATTGGACTTGTGACGTCGAGAACCATTTAAGCTTTAGTATAGATAATTTGATTGCATACATGGAACAGATAGCAGCTCTCTCGGTTCTACTGAAAGGAGTTGATGTTAGAACGCTAAAGGTGGTATATTTCAAACTTGCTCAACGAAAATGAATGCTATGGAAGAATGGTTCAAAATAATCATGTCGAAAACCTAAAATTCAGGTCGTCAAAAAAAAGAAATAATTCAAGACAAGTATCCGAGAAGTCTTGAGTTAAAACAACAGAGCAAATGAGCAACCAGAACAGATACATGTTCAGTAAAGTCACAGGGTGTTGGTACAATATCGTTTCGTGAGAAGCCAGAAAGATATCTGCAGTAGTCTTAAAGTAGCGAGAAGTTACTACAAAATTGGTGATATTATTTCAAACAGGAGTGGAATTCGGTGGGTTGATGTGGAATTTGTTCAGGGAAAGGAAACTTGAAGGCAGAGGTGTAAAACGTGAAAGAGAAACCTTGTTGGAAGCAGCGGAGGGATAACACAATTTAAAAGATGATTTGCAAGTACGAATTGTGAAAGCAGAAGTTCAAATAATTCGGATGGGAGATGGAGTTAATTGATGTAAGGCAGCTCCCGGTATAATAATCACCTGTTGGGGTTTTCTGAAATTGCAAACACTTGTCATTATCCTCAATGTCATATTGAAGCAGATTCCGCTTGCTTATATTTCAGAGTCTTTCACGTGTTGTGGTCCATGTCTGCGTGTAATATTCTTGCTGCCCTCATGAAAACGGCCACGGACTGTTCTGTGTAGTTCACCCTAATATTCACCTTCTGTCACGTTGTGGCCATTCATTGCAGGAAGCTGAAAAGTAAATACTGCACCGAGGAATAGTCAGCTGTGTGTCCGGAACAGTAATTGACTGAATTGTTAAAGAAATATACCCTAGTGACTTGCATCAACAGGTCTTTATTCTTTTGCATCAACAATATGATTCTGTGGCATTCAGTACAGTCTTATTACTAGTCATATCAAAACAAAGAACAAATAACTAAGAAAGGATTGCGGATGTGTTTCCTATTTTCAAGAAGGGGAATAGGGATAGACCAGGAAAGTACCGACCGGTGAGTCTAACCTCCGTGGTTGGTAAGATGATGGAGAGGATCCTGAGGGACAGGATTTCTGAACATTTAGAGAGGTTTAGTCTGCTCAAGAATACTCAGCACGGCTTTGTCAAAGGCAGATCGTGCCTGACGAGCCTGGTGGAGTTCTTCGAAAATGTGACTAAGCACATTGACGAAGGGAAGGCGGTAGATGTGGTTTATATGGATTTTAGCAAGGCGTTCGAAAAGGTCCCCCATGCAAGGCTTCGAGAAAAAGTGAGAGGGCATGGGATCCAAGGTGCTGCTGCCCTGTGGATCCAGAACTGGCTTGCCCAAAGGAGGCAGAGAGTGGGTATAGATGGGTCTTTTTCTAAATGGAGGTCGGTCACCAGTGGTGTGCCCCAGGGATCTGCTCTGGGACCCTTGCTGTTTGTCATTTTCATAAATCACCTGGATGAGGAAGTGGAGGGATGGGTTGGTAAGTTTGCCGACAACACGAAGTTTGGTGGGGTTGTGGATAGTCTGGAGGGATGTCAGAATTTGCAGAGGGACATAGATAGGATGCAAGACTGGGCGGAGAAGTGGCAGATGGACTTCAACCCAGATAAATGCGTAGTGGTCGATTTTGGCAGGTCAAATGGGACGAAGGAGTACAATATAAAGGGAAAGACTCTTAGTTCTGTAAAGGTTCAGAAGGACCTTGGCGTCCGGGTAAATAGGACTCTAAAATCGGCCCCGCAGATGGAGGAGGTGGTTAAGAAGGCGGATGGTGCGCTGGCTTTCATCAATCGAGGGATTGAGTTTAGGAGTCCGGGGATAATGATGCAGCTATATAAGACCCTCGTCAGACCCCACTTGGAGTACTGTGCTCAGTTCTGTTCGCCTCATTAGAGGAAGGATGTGGAAAAGATTGAAAGGGTGCAGAAGAGATTTACAAGGATGTTGCCTGGATTGAGTGGCATGCCTTATGAGGATAGGCTGAGGGAGCTCGCTCTTTTCTCTTTGTAGAGACGTAGGATGAGAGGAGACCTAATAGCGGTATATAAGATGTTGAGAGGCATAGATCGGGTGGACTCTCAGAGACGTTTTCCCATGGTGGAAATGGTTGCTACGAGAGGACACAGGTTTAAGGTGCTGGGAGGTAGGTACAGGGGAAATTTTAGGCGGATGCTTTTCACACAGAGGTTGGTGGGCGAGTGGAATCGGCTGCCGTCAGTGGTGGTGGAGGCAAACTCAATAGGGACTTTTAAGATACTCCTGGATGAGTACATGGGACTTAATAGGATGGAGGGTTATAGGTAGGCCTAGAAGGTAGGGATATGTTCTGCATAACTTGTAGGGCCGAAGGGCCTGTTGGTGCTCTCGTTTTTCTATGTTTCTATGTTTCTAAAATTACAGCATCGGAACAGGCCCTTCGGCCCTCCAAGCCTGCACCGACCATGCTGCCCGACTTAACTAAAACCCGCTACCCTTCTGGGGAACATATCCCTCTAATCCCATCCTATTCATGTCCTTGTCACGATGCTCCTTAAAAGTCCCGACCGTATCCGCTTCCACTCCCAGCAACAAGTTCAAGGCACCCACTACTCTCTGTGTAAAAAATCTGCCTCGTACATCTCCTTTAAACCTTGCCCCTCACACCTTGAACCTATGCCGCCTAGTAATTGAATATCTTGGGTTTATTACATCGTAACACCTCGTCTCCCTTTCGCACTGATTCTGGTGTTCATTGCTTGCACAATCAGACACATGTTAAGAGCGAGCAGATTCTGCAGGCGATATCGAGCTCAAAGCAGCGGTGAGAGTCCCAATGACCCAGAGATGTAGAATGAAAGAAAATCCATCATTTTACTTTTTGCTATTTCTGCCAATGTTATCCAGTTATGGGCAGTGTTTGTGATTTATTCTAAAAAGACCCACATGCCATTTTTCGAACATTTAAACAAATTGATCGAAAATTAAATGTGCTGGACTTAGGATTCGTGTTGCAACTTTGAAATTGCTGCACACACACTTGTATTTCTGCATTGATGCACTCCAAGTACAGTGATCAGTTGAAAAATGTGTTCACATATCCACTAACTCGAATTTCTAAATCCATTAAATAATTTAATTGTGTGAAGTGAGTGCTAAAATCTATTCACATTGGAACCAACCATTGATTGGTGCCTGTCTGAAAGGCAGCAAAGGGTGGGACTGGTGTAGCTGGTGGAGAGAAGTGCCCTGTTCACAGAATCAGAATGACACAGAGAGGAAGGGACACTCCTGCCCATTCACACTGCAGGGACACGTGAAAAATTGCGAATCCCAGTTACCAGCACTTGGGTCATAATTCTGAATGGTAAGGTGTACAAAGTGTTCATTCAGAGTCATTTGAAAGAATGTGAAGCAAACGGCCTCAGCCGCACGATGATGCGAAGCATTCCAGGCTCTCACCACACTCTGGTTATTTTCCCCCTCACGTTGCCCCTTAACATCGTGCCTCTGACGTTGAACCCACGTGACTGTCGATTCAACTCAGGGGAACAGCTATTCTCTCTCCAGCCTCTCCATGCCGCAGATAATGTTGCACACGTCTACAATGTCGTTCTTCAGTTTTCACTGCAATAACGAAATCAACCCAAGTCTATCCACCCTCTCTTCATAATTAAAAATTTGAATCCCAGGCAACAAGATGGCGAATCTCCTCTGCACCCGCAGCAGTGCAATTGCATAATATCTATAAAGGGTCGAGCTGAATTCAATACGGTACACAAGCTGCGGCCTTTCCGAAGTTCTTTTAAACTCCAGCAAAACATTAATATTTTAGAAATCTATGCCTTGACTCGAGCATGCCATTGTCCACTATGCATTTTTTCGACATTCCTCTAAGATGCCTTTCCATCTGCAGAGATCGATCGGCAAAAAGAACCAAGTTCCCATTTTTTCCTCAGAACTTAATAATGTCACTCAGTTCATTCAATGCGTCCTTGTGAAACTACTCCTAAATTTAATCACCTCACACGTTTCAGGGTTGTAAGCCATCTGCCACTTATATGCACATTTGACTGTCCCAACCATATCTGTCTGTAGCCAAGGACATACAATCTCACTGTTAAACACCCTTTCCATCATCCACGAACTTATGAATCTGAGCCCTAGTTAGCCATATCGGCTCTTTATAGAAATGATGAATAATCGGGGGCAAAGCAAAGCTTCCTGTGGTACGACACTGGACGCTGTTTTTCAGTCACGAAAGCACAATTCATTATTTATGCTCTCGCTCCTACAAATAAGCCAGCTTTGTATCCACCTTAAGCAATTACCTTGTATCTCTTGCGCATTTGTCTTATCATAGAAACCCTACAGTGCAGAAGGAGGCCATTCGGCCCATCGAGTCTGCACCGACCACAATCCCACCCAGGCCCTACCCCCACATATTTTACCCGCTAATCCCTCTAACCTATGCATCCCAGGACTCTAAGGGGCAATTTTTCTAACCTGGCCAATCAACCTAACCCGCACATCTTTGGACTGTGGGAGGAAACCGGAGCACCCGGAGGAAACCCACGCAGACACGAGGAGAATGTGCAAACTCCACACAGACAGTGACCCGAGCCGGGAATCGAACCCGGAACCCTGGAGCTGTGAAGCAGCAGTGCTAACCACTGTGCTACCGTGCCGCCCCTTGTTCATAATCTACCATGTGGAAACTTGCCAAAATCTTTAGAAAAATCTAAATAGACTCGTTTAACGACGCTACCCTCACCTGCACATCTGGTCACATCGACACACACACAAAGAAAGAATGATTCGAAGATATCCGTGTGCAATCTGTATGATGGTGTGGCACAGAACTGTTGACAGCGCAGAGGCTGCCTATTTATATGCTGACAAGCAGGGGTGTGGGGCAGGAGTTTCACTAATGGGAAGGAGGCTGGGATGTGTGACTATGTAAAGACCAGTTGCGGGGGCTGTCGGCACTGTGGCAGAGCAAAGCTGGGATTTATGCCTTGGGAACAGATTCAGGCGAGGAAACGTTACCATGTTATCACGGTGAATGAACAGTGGTCTGGACTGTCAAGTTGATGACACAGCTATTTCATTCCTTTCAAGATTATAACAGGTGCTCTGGTTTTGCAAGGATTGTGGTCGGTGCTGACTCGATGTCCCGAATGGCCGACGTATGCAGGAGTCTATGATTCTACGATCTCCTCTGCTTATCGCACTTATATGCCATCTGCAACATTTTTGAAAGCATATTTAACGGCTTGAAAATGACACGCTAAATAAAGAACCATTCTGTAAAGTTACAGACGTGTCCACATTCTAAATATTTATTAAAACATAACTGCATTGGAGTGACACCGTCATTCATTTGTATCACCAGTGTCCTGATCTCTACTCAAGTTTTCAAGGGATAAAATACATTGCTTTTAGTTCAAACAGTATTGCAGCTCGCTCTGGCATACGGCAATATTAGTTCCAATTCTACATCAATCTGGGTTGCTGTAAATCTGACCAATTGTCATTCTACACATTTTCTCCCTCATTAATTATTGTTGTTGCACCATCAAATGACACTAAACAGTCCTGAACATTCCAGCTTCATTTGCAAACGAACAGAGCTATCTGAGAACGGCACACTTTATTAACCTTCCAAAATAACATCTGCCTGTAATCCCCCCACCTTGCCCCCAACACTCTCAACCATCTTACATGCAAAGAGCACGGGCGTGATACAATATTCCCCATTTGTATGGACGATTGCAGCTCCAGGATCACTCAGGATGCTCGGTTCCACCAAGACAAAATGGCCCGCTTGAATGCTAACACTGCAATAAATAATTCACCCTATCAGTCATGAGTCAGTACAGCTGTGTCTAACATGAACAGAGTGTGCTCCAGGAACTCGCTCATTAAACCGCAGATTCAAAATACACAGCAACCTTCAGCTAGATCGACAAGGGAAACAGAGCTTTGGGAGCAACGATTACCGCGAGCCCCTCCACTCAGACACTCACTATTCTGACTTGCAAAAATATTAATGTTTCCTTCTCTGTCACTGGGTCAATATCTGGAAATTCCACCCCAAAGAGTTTTTCATAGCACGACCTACATGAACACAATTTGTGATGGACAATAAGTTGTGGCCTATCAATAACAGCTGCATCATGGAAATTATGTAACATGAACAGTTGGTCACGTCTGGTCAAGGATGCACTGATTGGAAATCTCTCTGCAAACCCTAATCTATGCGCCAGAGAAAATCAGTTCTGGAGTGGGACATCTCACTCAATCAGTAACACTTTTGTTATCATTAGGCAACTAGCTTGGAATTTAAATCAACAATATTTTTCTTTAACAATATTCTAATTGGCAAGAGGAAGGAGATTACGTTTACTTCCTATAATTTGAGAAGTTTGTGTTGGTGAACATGAAAATATCGAATCCTTCTGCATCTTCTCGTGCACAGTTCTCCTCCCAATTAGCAATATGATAAATCTCAGCGACACCGGGAAACGTCCGACGAGTGAACATAAGATGTTGGAAATTTACCAAGATACCCTTCTTCATTTGGGTGCACCAGACTTTTGGAACATCCCATGACAATGGCGAATGCACTCGTTACTCAATCACCTTTGTGATAATTGTAGCATCAGCAGAAATGTCTGAACCGATAGCCACCGACCCCAACTCCCAGCCCCCGCCCATTGGGTCGGTGGCTGGACGAGTAAACATGGGACCCAGGGAACTGATGTGCGGATGTGGGATCAAATCTCAGCAAAGCAGCTTATGAGCATCAGAATTAGTCAAAATAAAGGGGAAAACGATCATTTGACTATCCTCTAACTGTGACATCTTGTTTGTAGTCACTGACAAATATATATTTTAAAATTTCCCTGACACAGTATGATCACTTTGCGACATCAGCCGTTCTGGTTAACAATTCGTAAGTTCAAAATTTCCAGGCACAACTATTGTTTTCTTATACTCCATTACTGACTTCGATAGCTGAGTAATTTTGTTTTGAACTTCATCACTGTTATCCGAAGAGTTTATGTTTGTGTTATTCACCTGTGAAACATGGGCAGCACTGGCTGGCCAGCATTTATTGTCCATTCCTAGTTGCCCTCGAGAAAGTGGTGGTGGTCTGTCTTCTCTGAACGCTGCAGTTCACGGGCTGTGGGTTGACCCACAATGCCGTTAGGGAGGGAATTCCGGATTTTAACCCAGCGACGGTGAAGGAACGGCGATATATTTCCAAGTCAGGACGGTGAGCGGCTTGGAGGGGAACTTGCAAGTGGTGGCGCTCCCATGTATTTGTTTCCTTTGTCCTCCTAGATCGAAGTGGCCGTGCGTTGTTTAAGTATACTTATTTGTCACAAGCAAGGCTTACACTAACAGTGCAATGAAGTTATTGTGAAATTCCCCGAATCGCCACATTCTGGCGTCTGTTCGGGTTAATGCACCGAACCAGCACATCGTTCAGACTGTGGGAGGAAACCACAGGCTGTTGTCTCAGGCACTTTGGTGAATTTATGCAGAGCATTTGTAGAAAGCTACTGAGCGTCGGTAGTGTGCATCGCGTCCAGTTGACGTTCTGATCAATAGTAACCCCAAGGATGCAATTAGTGGGGATGTGGTGACAGCAACACCATTGAGTTTCAGGAGAGGCGGTTAAGTTGTACTGTCTTGCATTTTGACAGAGAATGCTTTATTACATGATGTTCCATGAATATGATTGAACTTGGGCAGTCATCAGTGAACATCCTCGTTTCTGACATTAGATGGAAGGAAATGCTTGAACGTTGAAGATTGTTGATTTTCGGACAGGCTCCTGAATAACGTATACAATAATGTCCGGGAAGAACTATGAATGGCTTCCAAACATGTCAGCCGTGCTATGTATAAATCCAACAAGCAATAATTATCCTGCGTATTCCCCTTCACTTAAATCCTGTGCGGGCTCACGAATGCTGCATGTAGAAGGGATTTACAGACAGTAGCAGGTAACAGATAGGATAGAGAGAGACTTAAAACCAATCTTACCCAACCAGAGGATTCGAAATAGTCGATTACATGTGAAATAATTTAAATTGAAATTGAATCATGAGCAATGCACTTTATATAACTGAATTATTTTAACCTCATTAATTACATTGATTTGTATTAATTATGACGTGCAGTTTGTCTGCACTGTGGTTAACGATATCAGGAATTTCGGTGAAAGGATACAACATTCCACAACATTTTGATTTAAAACTTTGTAACTTGCATTGTGGAAACAATTGATGCAAGCAAATACATGCAAAATACATCTTGATAAAAAGACCATTCCATGATACATTGTGCACGAATCACGCCTGGATTTGGGCTGGGGAAAGATGTCATGCAGGGCCCACATTGGGCATTATACCAAGTCCTGGCATATCGTCAACGCTGAGTTAAGCAATATATAGTTTGTATATACCTTCGCAACCAGGAAGTAACATATGCTAAGAGGTAGACTTCTGTTAGTCAAACATGAATTAATGAAAAGCCATTATTTAAGGTGGCAAATCGTAATTGATTGGAAATATACTGTCATGATTGGATTGCCATATCAATAATAAATTTAGCTAATGGCTGGCGTGAACCAAAGATTTAAAAAGTATAATTGCCTTGTGTTTTATCACGAAAGACGGGATATGTTGAGATGCCCTGTGGCACTGTTGTGCTGCCCGGTGTATCTGAGGTATCCCTTTGGCCGAAGTTATTGAACTGTCTTTTTGTATATCATGTTAGATTTTTCTATGTTTTAGTATACTAATTTTAAATCAATGTGATTACGCTTTTAAACTGAGTCATTTTACCTTTGCGAAGTTTGCATTTTCAGAAATACATTCGTCGTTCTCATGATATCTGGACACTGAATCAAAATTCCCCAGTACAGTGAAACGGGACAGCTGCGGTACGTTATTCTTCGCCTCCCAATTCCCGCTTACACCTATAATCCAGCTGCTTCGTCCTTTTTCGAACCAAGACTGTAAAGAGGTCACGATCTTACTGACGTGAGCGGAATCCAGATTGGTCTTTCTTCAGCAAGGTTTTGAAAAACATTTTCTGTCTGATGTCGCTGCTGGTAAACCCGCTCATCACTTCACTATTCAACACTTTTGATTAAGTACCTTCATCCGCTATTGCAAGATTGGGTTGTTCTCATCTTTCTTTCTGTATGCATAGCAACCATCACCTCCATCGGCAGGCTGGCCTCTGCTCTCACTCGCACAAACACATTAATTACTTCCCACATTTACTTGTACGGAGTGTTTCTCTCGCTTACTCTCTCTTTGTCTCACTCTTTCTCTCTCTCTCTCTCCCACAACAACGTCGTCTCCATCTATCTCCCTCTTGGTCTCTTTCTCTAACTCGATCATTTTCTCTCTATCTGATTTATGAAATAAATTCTGCTTTTATTTGCTTTCACACTGTTGTTTTTAGTTTATCTGTGGACTATTAACTCGGTTCCTGCTATTCTTGAACATTAAGCTCGTATCCCACTCTGTGAAATTTAACCATTGATACACCTTTTTCTCCATTTGCACACTTCCTGATTCTCTCTCTCTCTCGCTCTCTGTTTGCAATTAATTGAGTGAATTTAAGCTCTATTTGCACACAGTACTGTTCTTTGTATTATATGCATTAGATTCCTGATCAATTTTCACACTGCCATGTTCTCTCCCTAGTTCTATAACGCACACATTGCATTCCAGTTTTACTTGCACACTGCCTTACCTTCTCTGCAATGTATTGTTTACATTTCTGTGCGAATTGTACACGGCATTGTTCCATCTGAGTCTAATCTTTAATTGCGTTCCTGCTCTATTTGCACACTGCCTTGCTCCCCAACTCCACCCACACCACTTCCGCTACGCTCTCTCTCTCGCTCTCACTCTCTCTCTCACCCTCACTTCAATTATGCTGTCGCTTTCTCTCTGTATTTTTAATGCCATTTCCGCTATGTTTGCCCAATTGATCGTTTGCTTCTTCTCAATTTTATGTTTATTGCGTTCCTGCTTAATTCTCGCTCTTCCTCGCTTTCTTCCTCCCACTTGCTCTTCCTCTTTTTGTTTTTAGTTGTATGCCCGCTGTGTCGTCACACTGCCCCTTGCCCCCTCCACCAGCTTCTCTCTCCTAACCACTTTGTCTGCAACATATAAATCGTATCCTGAGCTATTTACATAAGAACATAAGAAATAGGAGCAGGAGTAGGCCATCTGGCCCCTCGTGCCTGACCCGCCATTCAACAAGATCATGGCTGATCTTAGGCGAATCAGTTCCACCTACCCGCCTGCTCCCCATATCCCTTAATTCCCTTAGCGATCAGAAAACTATCAACCCGTGATTTAAACATATTCAACGAGGTAGCCTCCACCACTTCAATGGGCAGAGAATTCCAGAAACTCACTACCCTCTGAGAGAAGAAGTTCCCTCTCAACTCTGTTCTGAACCGGCCCCCACTTATTTTGCGGCTATGCCCTCTAGTTCTGGTTTCCCTTCTAAGTGGAAAGAATCTCTCTACCTCTACCCTATCCAGCCCCTTCATTATCTTATATGTCTCTATAAGATCACCACTCAGCCTTCTAAACTCCAACGAGTACAGACCCAATCTGTTCAATCTCTCCTCATAAGCTACACCACTCATCTCCGGTATCAACCTGGTGAACCTCCTCTGCACTCCCTCCAAGGCCAATATATCCTTTCGCAAATCAGGGTTTCAAAATTGTTGCGGCCTCGCCAGTGCCTTGTATAGTTGCAGCAAGACCTCCCTGCTTTTATATTCTATCCCCCTCGCGATAAAGGCCAACATTCCATTTGCCTTCTTAATCACCTGCTGCACCTGCAGACTGAGTTTTTGCGATTCGTGCACAAGGACCCCCAGGTCCCTCTGCACAGTAGCATGATATAATTTTTCTGCATTTAAATAATATTCCAATTAACTCTTATTTCTTCCGAAGTGGATAACCTCACATTTGCCAACGTTATATTCCATCTGCCAGATCCTCGCCCATTCGCTCAGCCTATCCAAAATCTCTCTGCAGACTTTCCGCATCCTCCATGCAATTCGCTTTCCCCCTCATCTTCGTGTCATCAGCAAAATTTGATACACTCAGTCCCCTCCTCCAGATCATGTATGTAAATGGTAAACAGTTCAGGCCCCAGATCCGATCCCTGCGGCACGCCACTGGTCACCAACTGCCAACCAGAAAATCACCCATTTATTCCAACTCTCTGCTTCCTGTTAGATAGCCAATCCCCAATCCACGCCAACACCTTACCCCCAACTCCGTGTACCCCAATCTTCTGCAGCAACATTTTGTGAGGCACCTTATCGAATGCCTTCTGGAAATCTAAAAACACTCTATTTATGCACTTTTTTGTCCATCTATATCCCATTAATATGACACAATTGCATGCCTGTTCTTTTTGAGGTCGATGAACCTATATATATCTTACTCTCTTAATCAATTACTTGTTTTCCTGCTCCGTTTTCACCCGGTGTTGCTCCCCCTTCACCCACCCGGCCCCATTGATTCATTCATTCCTTCTCTATTTGAAAACTACTTGCTTTCTCACACTTTGTAATTTATTAATACATTTCTGCTATATTTCCTCTCTCGACGGAAAGTTTGCAAATGGAGCATGAATGCTGTGATTAAATTACAAATGAAGAGATGGAGAAAAACACAGTACGAACAGAACTACTCATTTCCAACGGAAGACAAGGAACATCTCCCTGTGCAACTACAACAGGAATGTAAATAATAGAGCAGGAAGGTACTTAAACAATACAGATGTAGAGGGAGTAAAACAATGCAAAACTCCAACAGGTGAACACGAATGTAAATACTTAATAACAAACACAGACTCTCACTCACACTCAAACACACACACACACTCACTCACACACGCACACTCTCACGCACACACACACACACTCTCTCTCACTCCCTCACACACACACACATTCCACACAGCGACAGCAATGCCACTGAAAGTTCATGTAAGATTCGGGAAACAGATGAATATTCATCACGAGGCATTTTATTCTGGATTTTTTTTTTTACAAATGTCATGATCTGCCTTGGTGTTATTCGAATTCGCAGGCACAGCATATCAGTTTGTGTTTCTGAATTCCTGCTCAAGTCAGCATATCAGTGTGTCACTGTCTTCCAGGGTACAACTCGCTTAGCCCATATGTTGCAACGGAATCTCTCTCTCCTTCGAAGATTATGAATCTTACCCAGTATCACGCCATTCCTTCTCGGTAACCCTGAGCATTAACCATTTGCCAAGGCTTCAGCTTGGCTGCATTTTCAGGATATCCCTATCTCCTCTCACATGCTTCGAACGTCCTGAGTTCCAAAAGCTGCGTTGGCGTAGATGCTGTGGACATCAAACAGGACTCCACTCACCTGGTGATGGAGCAGCGCTCCAAAAGCTCGTGATTCCAACTGAACCTGTTGGATTTTAACCTGGTGTTGTGAGACTTCTCACTGTGCCGACCCCAGTCCAAAGCCGGCACCTCCACATCTCTGATTGGATAAGAGAGCTGTCGTTCTGAAAACAAGTATCCAATTGGACACGATAGTCACTTAGTTGTTCAGTTGTTGCCCAATGATAAAAAAAAAGGTATGATTCTTCTCCTGCTCTGAGGTGGAGATTTTCTTGGAAGGTCTGTTTTGCATTGAGTGGAGCTTCCTGTTTGGAGAGGAATGAAATCCCAAGTAATCTAAAGCAACTGCCGGTCAGCAGGCAGGATTTCTTGATTATTCTGCTGGTACTTTTCAGTGTCTTTCAATTCAGTCGATATTCCATTAATGGCCAGACAAAAACATTCTAGCCATCTCATGGCACATTTCCGTGGCTTTAATAAAGTGTTGATTGAATTATAAGGACAAAAAGAACGAACAAGGGATAGTATAGGAAAGCAACTGGCCATTCGCCCCCAAGGATGTGAAGATAAGATATCTATGAAGGCCCCAGTTATTTCTTCCTTTGCTTTGCGCAGTATCTTGGGATAAATCCCATCTGGCCTCGGGGATTTTGTGACCTTAACACAATTCAGGATACTCAACACTTCCTCCTTCGATATATTGACATTCTTTGGAACATTCACACGCCCATCACTGATCTTGACATCCATCATGTCCTTCTCCTTGGTGAATACGGCTACAAAGTACTCGTTATGGATCTCACCTAATTCCCGTGTCTCCACGCATAACTTCTTTCAATTTTTCTTGAGTGGGCCTACTCTTTCTCTTCCTTGGAAATCAAGCTTAAAAAGCCTTGGGATTCTCCTTGACCCTGTTTGCAAAAATATTTCATGGCCCCTTTTACCACTCCTAATTCCACATTTAAGCGGAGTCCTGTGATCCCTACACTTCTCTAGGGTGTCGTCGATATTTACATGCCTGGATCTATTGTATGCCTCCTTTTTCCTTACGACTAAGCTTTGAATTTCCCTTGTCATCCATGGGTCCCGAATACTGCCATTTATATCCCTCATTTGTTCGAGGACTTGCATGTCACGCACTTCACCAACTGGCCTTTAACAACCTCCCTCATGACAGACGTTGAGTTGTTCTCAAATATCCACTCCCAATCCATATTCCAAAGTTCCAGTCTAATTTGGATGTATTTGGTCCTTGCCCACTTAAGAATCCTTCCCCGATGGCCATTCTTGTCCTTATCCAATATTACCTGGAATCTTGTGGAATTATGGTCGCTCACCCCAAAATGCTCCTCACTGAATCATCAAACACCTGGCCCGGCTCATTCCCCTATGTTATATCTAATATGGCTCCTTCCCTGGTTTAGAACCATAGAACCATAGAACATTACAGTACAGAAACAAGCCTTTTGGCCCTTCATGGCTGTGCCGTGCCATTTTTCTGCCGAATGCCACTGACCTGCACCTGGACCATATCCCTCCACACCCCTCTCATCCATGTACCTGTCCAAGTTTTTCTTAAATGTTAAAAGTGAGCCCGCATTCACCACCTCATCTGCCAGCTCATTCTACGCTCCCACCACTCTCTGTGTGACGAAGTCCCCCCTAATATTCCCTTTAAACGTTTCCCCCTTCACCCTTAACCCATGTCCTCTAGTTTTTTTCTCCCCTAGCCTCAGTGGGAAAAGCCTGCTTGCATTCACTCTATCTATACCCAATATTTAATGTCAATATAATTTATCAATATACCCTCCTGGACACATTAAAAAAATAATCTCCATCCAAGGCTTTAGGCTCTAAGGGAGTCGCAGTCAACATGGAGGAAGTTAAAGTCAGCCACCACAACCACCCTGCTTTATTCACACCTTTCCACATCTGGACACATGTCTGCAACTCATTCTCCTGCGGGCTGTTGGGAGGTCAATAGTACACTGCTCACATTGTGGTTTTGCCCTTTGTATTCCTGAGCTCTACCCATAATGCCTCACTGCATGATCCTTCCAACGTGACCTCCATCAACACAGCTGTGATCTGCTCTCTAATCAGCAATACAACTCCCCAGCCCCTCTTGATTCCCCTTCAGTTCCGTCAAAAAAAACCGACACGTCAGAATGTTAAGCTGCTAGTCCAGTCCCTCCTTTAAATATGTCTCCTCATGGCAATAGCATCGTAATTCCTTGCACTAATTTAGGCTCTCAGTTCATCTGTGTTTCCAGTTTTGTTCTTGCATTGAAGCAAGCGAACTCCAGACATCCAGTACCCACAGCCTCCCATTGCCTGCTCTTTCTCTGTGTATGTTCATCTCAGTCCAACTTTTTTCCCCGTCCCTACAGTTACAGGCTTCCAATTCTGGCTCCCAGTCCCTGCCATATTAGATTAGACCGTTCCAAACAGCACTAGCCAAACTCCCTCCCAGAATATTGATGCTCCTCCAGATCACGTGCAACCCGTCCTTTTGTATAGGTCCGACCATCCACAGAAGACATCCCCAGTGATCCATTTATCTATAACCGTCCCTCCTACACCAGCTGTTTAGTCACGTTCAACTGTGCTATCTCCCAGTTCCAAGCCTCACTAGCACGTGGCATGGGGAGTAATCCTGAGATTACTATCCTGGAGGTTCTGCTTTTCAGCTCCCGACCTAACTCCCTGAGTTTTTTTCGCAGAAGCTCTTCCTCAATCTGGACAATGACATCTAATATACTCCGCCAGTCTCTGTTGCAATCTGGATGCCTCAATATTGGATTTTGTCCACCATGGGTCAGATGGGGCGGCAGGATGGTACAATGGTTGACAGTGCTGCCTCACAGCGCCAAGGATCTGGGTTCAATTTCCGGCTTGGGTCACTGTCTGTGTAGAGTTTCAAAATTTATCCCATATCTGCAAGGGTTTCCTCCCGGTGCTCCAGTTTTCTCCCACAGTCCAAAAATGTGCGGGTTAGGTTGATTCGCCATGCTAAATTGTCCCTTAGTGTCAGGAGGACTCGTAGGGTAGACACATGCTGTTTTGAGGATAGGGTTTGGGTGGCATTGTAGTCGGCGCAGACTCGATGGAGAGAGGGCCTGGGAAAGATTGTGGTCGATGCACATTCGGTGGGCCAAATGGCCTCCTTCTCCAGGGATTCTATCTGTCTCTGTTTTGAAATAATGTCCGTATGGATATGGGTGACATGTGTTTTCAATGAAGAAGGAAACTTGATTCATGGTTCAGGTTTAACGGATTTGGTATATATATTTGCATTTTATGGCACTTAATTTATTTTACCTGTAAATGACCTGGTGATTAATCAGCTACTTTCGCCCTTCCACTGTGAAGGAGTGAAAGGCATTCAGACAGTCAACGCCGCTACTTAATACACTTAATAACATTAGTTATCTGAATCTTTCCATTTTGACTGCATGATGATTGAATCCGCATAACAACACGTTCTGACCCTAGACATATCAAGCGACTAATTTTGGACTTGTAAGTCCATTCACACTTGACTGACTACCATATTCCCACAGAGGGTGTGACTGTGCGAGACACAGTGACTCAATTCATCTGCTTCCTCCTCATTATGAGGAACAGCCGGGAGAGATCTGAGCCTCAGTTACAGAACTTCAATCAGTGATCGCTCGCTGAAACATTGTCATCCATCAATGGTTTCTAATATTGCAGCATGCCTTCAAATTGGAGACAAAGAGTGAAAGGGTCAGCGATAAACAAAAATGTGGGCATATCTCCGGTGTCCTTGGTAATCAGATGGGCTTTTGTTCGGTAAAAACACTCTTTCGACATAGGAAATGTGAACTGGAGAAACGTTAGTGCCTGAATCGGGCAACGATCGTTTTAAATGATATATTTAGTGCAGATAGTTTTGTAAGATAATTTTCACAGAATATTCCAACCTATTATTATTTGAGTTCTAATATTTGACGTTGACATTTTTGAAATCGGAAAAACTGAATGATCAGAGAAGCTAACAGAAGAAAATCCTTATTTGTTCATTCAGCAGATCAGCAGATTTTTTGGCCCTTCCCTCAAATAAAAAAATGAGGAGGAATTGATGTTTGTCAGAGAATGTTCATTGAGTGGAAACAATGCGCTGTTCACATCAGAAACAGAACGAAGATCACATTCAGTGACATATGCAAATAAGGCAGGAGGAAGTGAAAGAGCTGGGACTATGTATAGAACATAGAACATTACAGCGCAGTACAGGCCCTTCGGCCTTCGATGTTGCGCCGACCAGTGAAACCAATCTAAAGTCCCTCTAATCTTCACTATTCCAATATCATCCATATGTTTATCCAATAACCATTTGAATGCTCTTAATGTTGACGAGTCCACTACTGCTGCACGCCCTTACTACTCTCTGAGTAAAGAACCTACCTCTGACATCTGTCCTAAATCTATCACCCCTCAATTTAAAGCTATGTCCCCGCGTGTTAGCCATCACCATCCGAGGAAAAAGGCTCTCACTACCCACCCTACCTAATCCTATCTTCTTCTCTCTCACGAAAGCAACCTCAAGTCCCTCAGTCTTTCCTCATACGATCTTCCCACCATATCCTGGTTAATCTCCTCTGCACCCTTTCCAATGCTTCCACATCTTTCCTACAACGCGATGACTAGAACTGTACGCAATACTCCATGTGCAGCCGCAGCAGAGTTTTGTACAATTGCAGCATGACCTCATGTTTCCGAAACTCAATCCCTCTACCAATAAAAGCTAACACACCGTAAGCCTTCTTAACTACCCTATCAACCTGGGTGCCAACTTTCAGGGATCTATGCACATGGACACCCAGATCTCTCTGTTCATCCACACTGCCAAGTATATTACCGTTAGCCCAGTACTCTGTATTCCTGTTACTCCTTCCAAAGTGGATGACTTCACACTTTTTCGCATTAAACTCCATTTGCCACCTCTCAGCCAAATTCTGCATCTTATCTATGTCCCTCTGTAACCTGCCACTTCCCTCCGCACTGTTTTCAACTCCACCGAATCTGGTCATCCGCAAATTTAATAATCCATCCTTCTACGCCCTCATCCAGGTCATTTATATAAATGATAAACAGCAGTGGCCCCAAAACAGATCCTTGCGGTACACCACTAGGAACTGAACTCCAGGATGAACATTTCCCATCAACCACCACTCTCTGTTTTCTTGCAGCAAGGCAATTCCTGATCCAAACCAGTAAATCAGCCTCAATCCCATGTGTCCGTATTTTCTGCAATAGGTTACCATGGGGAAACTTATCAAACACTTGCTGAAATCCATATACACCACATCAACCGCTTTACCCTCATCCACCTCTTTGGTCACCTTCTCAAAGAACTCAATAAGGTTTGTGAGGCACGACCAACCCTTCACAAAACCGTGCTGACTATTCCTAATCAAATTATTCCTTTCTAGATTATTATAAATACTATCTCTTATAATCCTTTCCAAAACTTTGCCCACAACTGAAGTAAGGCTCACGAGTCTATAATTACCAGAGTTGTATCTACTCCCCTTCTTGAACAAGGGGACAACATTCGCTATCCTCCAGTCTTCTGGCACTGTTCCTGTAGACAATGACGACACAAAGATCAAAGCCAAAGGTTCTGCAATCTTCTCTCTCGCCTCCCAGAGAATCCTAGGATAAATCGCATCTGGCCCAGGGGACTTATCTATTTTTACCCTTTCCAGAATTGCTAACACCTCCTCCTTATGAACCTCAATCCCGTCCAGTCCAACAGCCTGCATCTCAGTACTCTGCTCGACAACACTGTCCCTCTCCTGTGTGAATACCGACGAAAAATATTCAGTTAGTGCCTCTCCTATCTTTTCAGATTCCACGCACAAATTCCCACTACTGTCCTTGACTGGCCCTAATCTTACCCTAGTCATTCTTTTACTCCGGACATACCTGGAGAAAGCTTTTGGGTTTTCCTTGATCCTATCTGCCAAAGACTTCTCATGTCCCCTCCTGGCTCTTCTTAACTCGCTCTTTAGGTCAAAGATGCGGGTTCAACATTAGAAACATTGCGAAATGTCAACGCCCAGATACTGACTGTTTTTCACCCATTCAGATGAATGAAGGACATTAAGGTCCCTGTGTTTAAAGTTAATGCCAAGCTTCACTGGTGAAAGAATTTTGAAGTGAGAATTATATCCGTACATTCTTGTTCAAAGCGGGGACGCTGTTCACTGCACCACAGGTCACTCATGCAGTCAATAGTAGTTCGTTATCTGCTTATTCTAAAGACTGCGGAGTGAGTGACAAGGCCATCAAAGACACCTGCATATTGTATCAATGCCTTATACAGAACCATGAATGAGATGTGCGGTTTACAATCAATGGATACTCTGTGATACTCAATGGCCTATTCCTGCTTCTAGTTTCTTTGTTTCTATGTTGCCACTAATATATTCCACACCTTCCATCCAGCCAATTGACACAACCAGTCACACACGGATTCTGTCTTCCTGTGGTATGATCCACTTTAACATGCTTCTTGCGGCCTGGAGCTATGGATCCTGATTGTTCGAAGTCAAATTTCTTTCTATGATATACCTGACCATAGAAATCATAGAAATCAGAGAAACCCTACAGTGCAGAAGGAGGCCATTCGGCCCATCCAGTCTACACCGACCACAATCCCACCCAGGCCCTACCCCCACATATTTACCCACTAATCTACACATCCCAGGACTCTAAGGGGCAATTTTTAACCTGGCCAATCAACCTAACCCGCACATCTTTGGACTGTGGGAGGAAACCGGAGCACCCGGAGGAAACCCACGCAGACACGAGGAGAATGTGTAAACTCCACACAGACAGTGACCCGAGCTGGGAATCGAACCCGGGACCCTGGAGCTGTGAAGCAGCAGTGCTAACCACTGTGCTGCCGTGCCGCCCCAAAAATCATTCCAACTCTTACTTCCTCCCCCTGGTGTATCCTGGACAGATATAATGTTGTTACTCAAAACGGTGGGGCCGGCTCCGAATGTATAACCTTTGGACAACAGGTCCTGAAGTGCGAATTCTATCCGTAGATTCCGGCTCAAAGGTGAGGACGTTGGCCACTGCATCACAGGTTCCTCATGCAGCCTATCGTAGTTCGCTATCTACTAATTCTACAGACTGGCGTGTGAGTGACAAGGCTATCATATAATAATCGAAATGCGCAGCCAATTCCGTGTCAAACTGTTTGCGTGCAGAGACCACTGCTCTCATCCGGACACGTGGAGAGTATTCCTTCCGGTTCTTGAATTGTGTCTAATAGATTGTGGAACTGTGGTGGCATTCGTGAGGCAAGTTAACAACATGGAATACGCGAACTCGCACCTGACATTGCTGCATGTGCTGCTTGATTTTCAGAAATCTGATCAGAAATTAACACCGTCTAATAATGAACAAATATATCCACTCCTGTGGAAAAGCAACACGGGAGAATAGGGAGAAAATTGCAGCTGTCCGCAGAGGCCTTTGTATCATCGACAGCACCACGTGAGCTGCATGAAAATTGGCGGCGGGAATATGTTGTGCCTTTGTTTGAGAAGGTCTCCAGGGAAAAGCCTGGGGACTACAGGCTGGTGAGCCGAAAGACGGGACTGCTTAAGTTTCAAGAAATTATTCAGAGAGACAGGATCGACAGGTATTTAGAGAGGAAATG